>NC_054548.1:13678773-13811273 GCF_017654505.1 Polyodon spathula | reverse complement strand
ATAGAATAATCTTCATGCATGCCTCAGCTACAGAAACTGCTCCCACACACATACTTTTGAAACCAAAGTTACGCCACTGTTGCCAACTATTACTGCTGCTTTGTGGAATTCTGATTTTAATTAACGTTCTTTCACTTTTATCATTACTGAACCCCATTTTTTTTAAAGAACTTCTGTATAACCTGTCAGGTTTTTCTGCATTTTGTAGTTTTTCTACTTAAACTACTTGTCCGTTGGGCAAAGTATAACGGCAAAACTTGTTGTCCATCACACAAATCTTGTTGTCCCGGGCGTTGGGCGATACGAATTTTACACCCCTGCATCTTTTGAAGCATAATAAAGGGTTAGCTATGTTTTTTTTTTTCTTTTTGAAAGACAGGTATTCACTAATTTTATTTGCTTCCAGACAAGGATCAAAATGTTGTTTTCTTCCTGTACGTAATCATTTGGCAGAACAGAGTGTACCAGGTGATGTTGTGATGTCTTAACGCCTAATAGTCTCATTTTAGTAATTTTGTATTTAAGTACATATACTAAAATATACTGTTACTAATTGGGTTAGAAACCGTGGTAGCAAATGACCTACTTTAGAGTTGTTTAATGTGATCTACATTTTGCTCAGCAATCTCAATATATACCGGTAACTGTGTTTACATGGGAAATACTTGCATTGTTGTTTTATGAAATGTGTGTTTAGAGAACTGATATTTTCTTTGTACATCAATGGAACCCCTAGGCAGGGGTGTAGTGCTGGGGGGTCACGGAGGAGTGCCACTCCCCTACTTCTCTTTGGCTGTGAGTGCACCGCTTCCATACTTCATGTGTAGAATATTGAACTGTTTTGCTCCTATTAATATATGGAGATATACATGGGTATAACCCGTACAAATAAGCAAAGAATAGAATAACCATAAGAAACCCTTGTGAGATAAATAATGAAAAAAGTTTGAATGTAGTGTTCCTGGTCTAGAACAACAGGTGTGAATAATGTGTAAGAGAGTTGAAGGGAACCTGTATTATCGCTGTGCCAAGGTGTCACATTTTACAGTTAGATGTAGCCTAATAATTGGACCAGTTTTTATTTTTAGACCCATATATAGGAATAACGTAGATAAAATAAGCTAAACATTTATTTAAAAGATAAAACGCAATCACAGCGTGCAAATAAAGGTTACCTGTGGCCTTACACATCCTTTTTTTTTTTTTTAATAAAACGTATGCACTTCTGTTTCAAAACCTCAGTCTCATTCGCTCTTAAGCGGCTGCAATAGGACAGTGAGATGAGGTGATTCTAGACCAAACGATTGAATATACGAGGCGGGGGAGTGTTACGCATAGGATTAGTAATAATAATGATGCCGTTTTAAACGTGTATTAGTGTATGAAACTGGTTGTGAAAATATGTATATGTATTGTTATGATTTATTGGCTTTGCATTTATACTGGGGACATCTACTTTGAAGTGGGCTTCATTTTTTATATATGTAGTTTTGTTGCAAAGTTTTATTCAGGGTATTATGTTTTTATAAGTCAGTGCTGTCCATATGGTTATCTGCATGTATTTGGGCTGTTTTCTGCAAATTATACTGGCAACTTTTAAAGAAAATACTTAAACCAATGTGAGCGTGTCAGTGTTGACAGTGTTGCTTTTAACCTTTTCATTGTGCAGTTGGTCACATGACCTGATTGCAGCTACACTATTGGAGTGAAACTGAACTGCAGCAAAGGGGGTGATTTTCTTTAGTAGCGGCAAAAAAGGGGATAATGTTGTTAGTTTTAATAGATAAGAAATTTAAAAACTTAGGCTAGTACTTTAAGAGCTTTTGTAGAAATGATATCCTGCTGTTCTGTTTGAGTGTATTTTATTAATACTGTTTTTATTTGCAACAGGTTGTGATTCAGGGAAGTGATGACATTGGCAGTAGAGCAATAGATTTGCTTAAAGAGATATACACAAATCTTGGACCAAAATTACAAGTTAACCAGGTAAATGCCTATGGATTGTGTGCAGATTAATACTTGTATTATATGGTAATATTTCAATACATTTATACATCTGCAAATGGTGGAGAAGAAAATACCACAAAAAGCTAATGGTTGTCTGTGTAGTTAAATTTGTATTCTAGTGGTTGGACATGGTTAATTAAATGGTTTCAAATGTCTCTCGCAGGTAGAGATTCATGAAGACTTCATCCAATCCTGTTTTGACCGGTTGAAAGCCTCCTATGACACATTGTGTGTCTTGGATGGTGACAAAGATAGTATTAATTGTGCCCGACAAGAGGCAATTCGAATGGTTCGAGTGCTGACTGTTTTAAGAGAGTACATCAATGAGTGTGACAGTGATTACCACGAGGAGAGGACGATTCTGCCTATGTCAAGGTATCTTAATTAGCTGCATATTTTTTAAACTTTCAAATGCTTAAGAAGTTAGTCAAGCTTCACTGGAGATTCCATGGGGAATGTTGCATTGGCTGTGGTACACCAGCAGGATGGGAAGACAAACATGGCAGGGAAAGTTCTCTACATGGTACGGTGGGCCATACGAGGCAAGATCCTAGTTTTTCCTCACTGCGTTACAGCAGTCTCTGCTGGCCGGAATTCAAGTGAGCTCCAGCAAACATCTTCTGGCTGATATCCGCTCTCGAGCTCCTAGGTGTAAGTAGGGAATTGGGTTGGTCATTGGAGTACACCCACTGACTTTCCGTTCTCTTGAGCTGTTGTGAGGAATTGCTGCAGTGATAGAACATGATTGTTGTGGACAGTGGTAAAATAATGTTTTTTTCTATTTATCCAGTGGAAAGATGTTTAAAGTTGTTAGCATTTAAGCTTTTTTTTTTTTTTTTTCCCCTCTCATCTCTCTCCTCTCCAGGGCATTTCGTGGCAAACACATTACGCTCATAGTACGCTTCCCCAACCAAGGTCGGCAGGTAGATGATTTAGATATTTGGTCTCACACGAATGACACTATTGGATCAGTACGGCGGTGCATCTTGACTCGAATAAAGGCCAACAGCACACATACAAAAATTGAACTTTTCATCGGTGGTGAACTTGTCGATCCTGCAGATGACCGGAAGTTAATTGGTCAGCTCAATCTCAAAGACAAAACAGTAAGTGTCATTGGCTAGTCCATTCTAGTTCTGTTTCAATGGGCTTGAGAGTATCCATTAACACAAGGTACAATAATGTGATTTTAAGTTTAGTTAAAGCTGTTACTCCTGTTTATATCTTAACCACTTCAGCTCCAGGGCGTACACATGTACGTCAAATGAAAGAGCACTTGCAGTACCATGCCGTGCCTGCGTATGTCAGGGTTTGCCGTCTAGTCTATTTTTATTTTTTTATTTTTCTTCAGTCTTATTCAGTCTTTTTGTAAACATGCCTGTCAGGAGGTGAGTGGCGTGGGTGACAAAGTGAATGTCCAAACAGTCATATAATTTCCAAAAGAGTCAATTATTTATTAATACTAAGCACCGTTATTTTGTGAAACTTTCTGTTTGGAACTGAAAACCCACCATTTTACCCAAATACCAGCAATGGTATGGGGTAAAACGGTGGGTTTCACAAAACAGTAACGGCACAGTAATCCACAAGTGCATGGAAAAGTGCTGCGGTTGTAGTACAATGTTGTGCTGTTCTCTGCAGTGCTAGTGATGCTGTGGGGTCTGTGCTGGCTCCGTGGCTGCAGCTCGCTAGTCGTCTGCTACACAAATAAATAAACAAATAAAGGCACAGCGTTGTGGCTGCTTCCCCATTGTACTGAGATTTGCAGCTCAGATTCCTTCTCTGTCATTATGCCCTAAGGCAATGTTAATAATGTGGGATGTGTTTTGAAGTCGGGAACGAAAGATCAAGATCATCATGTAACTTTATTATCCAGTTGTGTTCCGTGCAAAAAATCCCTATCTGTGAAGTCATTGAGAAGAGTTTAAGATAGATATATATATATATGTGTAGTTTGTTTTTGTTGTTCATACAAAAATAAAATGTAAAAAAAGATTCAACTTTTGTGTGTTTTGCTATATTACATATGACGTATAAATGTATTGCCTTTTTTCCAAATGCCAATACCAAATACAATAATCTTTAACCTGGACTGCACATTCATTTTTGCATCTGAAGTTGAAGAGGTTAAGCATCTGTCCTTTTCTATTAGGAATTATATTAGTTCCGGCAGTTATGATCAAACTGTTTTCATTTTGGTTTGTATTTGTTTTACAATTGTTTTTCTTTGCCTGTGTTTTTCAGTTAATCACAGCCAAGCTTACACAGGTCAGCTCTAACATGCCTTCAAGTCCTGATAGTTCCTCTGATTCATCAACTGGGTCTCCGGGGAACCATGGTAACCACTTTAGTGATGGGCCCAACCCAGAAGTAGAAAGCTGTCTTCCTGGAGTGGTAATTGATGTCTTTTATTCATCTGCGACACCTGAAGCTGTAGTTATCTGAGGACTGGTGGGGTGGAAAAATAGAAATAAGTAATACTGTCTTCATTGGTGTAATCAGAAAAATGACATTTGCTATTCCAGTCTAAATCTAAGGAACCCTGTCATGACTGAGGGCTTGCCTGTGTATTTACCTGACATTTCATAAAATGTTCTTTCTAAATTAATCAAGATGCTTCATACATAAACTTTGTAATCATGCAAACCGAGAATAAAGGGGTATATTTAGGTGTAGCTGTGTCTATTCTAATGTAATCTGCTAGGGTTTTTTGTTATTTTTTTATATATTTGACAAATTCAGTAAGGCGTGAATGCAGAAATTATAAAAGTTCCTAAGTAGTTTGAGTGAGGGAGCTTGTGTACATTAAGCACAGCCGTAAAACTATGTAATTTCGCTGTGGTTTTGGGTTCTGTAGGTATTTGCAGGAAGAATAATATATATATATATATATATATAGATATATAATAATATAATATATATATATATATATATATATAATTTTTTTTTTTTTTTTACTTTTGTCACATCAAGGACCGAAAGTGTATTTTTCAGATCTAGTAACCAACATAGACTGGTTTTCGTAATAATTTGGTTAGAAATGTCAGTATAGCTGTTTGTGTACTATGTCTTGCTTAGGGAAATCTGTTTAGTTCCAGGGCAGCTGGTACAACTGAACAACAAGCTGCTATTGTGCATTAACAAACTGTGTTTCTGTTTCAGATAATGTCTCTGCATCTGAGATACATCTCTTTTCTTTGGCAAGTTGCTGATCTTGGCTGCAGTTTAAACATGCCATTGCTGAGAGATGGTGCGCGTGTCCTCATGAAGCTTATGCCTCCTGGTATGTTTCCAGTCACAGATCTATATATATATACACATATATACATATGACATATATATATATATATATATATATATATATATATATATATATATATATATATATATATATATATATATATATATCTTTGCGAGAGTGTTGAAAATATATCAGCCTGTTTTTAATTGGGGGGTGGGGGGTGGAGGATTAATTTAGAATGTATTAATCGCTCTTTCTCTCTCTGTCTCTCTCTCTCCAGATAACACTACAGTAGAAAAGTTACGAGCTATCTGCCTAGACCATGCAAAGCTTGGTGAAAATAGCCTTAGCCCAAATCTGGACTCGCTCTTTTTTGGTCCTTCTCCTTCTCAAGTGCTGTACCTAACAGAGGTTTGTAAAGCTTACCTTTTATTTATTTTTTTACCTTTTTCATAATTTTTTTTTACCAACAGTACCTTTTCTTTTGAAACATTCAATATTTACCAGCAGGAAACAAGCTCAAAAATATTTTATATTGAAACTAAATGTATAGAATTTTGGTACTTTTTAAGTTGCATTTATGAAGTGATTTAAACACAAGTTCAGAATGAAACCAGGTGTAGATCTTGCTACTGCACAAATTCCTTTTTTAAAATATAGTCTGTCTTGTACAGGTAGTGTATGCCTTGTTAATGCCTGCCAGTGGAACCCTTGGAGAAGATGCCAGTGACTTCCAGTACAACTTCTTAAAAAGTGGTGGTCTGCCCCTTGTTCTGAGCATGCTCACAAGAAATAACTTCCTGCCAAATGCAGACATGGAAACAAGACGGGGTGCCTATCTCAATGCTCTAAAAATAGCCAAATTGTTACTAACAGCAGTTGGCTTTGGCCATGTGAAGGCAGTGGCAGAAGCTTGTCAGCCGGTCGTAGAAGGAACAAGCCCTGCGTCACCGGTATGTTTATTTTTTGTCTTAATTTTAACTGAAGTGTCTCTTAATTTTGTAAACTTACAAATCTGTAAAAACACTTGCACTGGAATGAACGCATGTCAGTCATCCTACTTTTAAGGTGCTGCTGCTTCTCACAATGACGGGTCGCTAAATGCTTTACCAGTCACACCACAACTCGTCTGACACCTGTCCACTCTTAAAGCGACGCACATAGGTGTAGTTATAGAGGAAAAAGTAGGCCTAGTGAAAAGTTGAAAAAAATCCTTTCAACTAGCAGACTTATTTAATTTAACAAGAAATCAAATAAAATAATTGATAACAATTTGTTTTTAAAAATGTATTTAACATTCATATTTCATGTCCTCATTTTTAAATTTAGATATGTTACACAATAGTTCTTAATATATTATCGGCATGAATTGAAGCATTTTCTACTGAAAAGATAGCAGGGTGCGCAAACTTACTATCCTTGATGTAAAACACACACAAAAATATCAAATGAAACTGCACATGCTTTATGCCTTCATTTCAATAAGCACACAAGGCACAGACCTGCTGCCAGTCAAACTGATGGCCGGCTTCAGTCCCTGCCCGTCAACTAGCTTTTGAAAACATTGCCACTTAACGGAAACAGTGTATTTTGATAGTGGTAGATCTTGCATTATTAGAGTTTATATATATATATATATATATATATATATATATATATATATATATATATATATATATATATATATATATATATACATATATATACACACACACACACACACACACACACACACAGGTAGTGGACAAAAAAATTGAAACACCTGGGTAAGTGAGGGACACCAAATATATTGAAAGCAAGGTCTTCCACACAGGTGTGGCTCATTCGTTAATTAAGCAAATAACATACCAGCGTGCTTAGGGTCATGTATAAAAATGCTGGTCAGGCCTGGTTGCCTATAATTATGGCTGCAAGAGGAGACCTCAATGACTTTGAAAGAGGGGTGATTGTTGGGGCGTGTTTGACAAGGAGCGTCAGTGAACAAGACAACTCAACTTGCTGATGTTTCACGAGCAGCTGTGTCTAAGGTGATGTCGGCATGGAATTCCAAGGGAAGGACATCATCAGCAAAGGGCAACTGTGTGTGTGGGGGTGGGTGGGGAGGTGTGTGGGCTCACGGGGGCGCGCACACACACAGTACCAGTCAAAAGTTTGAGTACACATGCTGGAAACTAGGTTTTTTTCATAATTGACAATGTTTTACGTCATATACGTTTCTGTAAATACTTGAAAATGAAAACTCATATTACAGTATACAAAACAAACGGAGTATCAAAGCAATGTGCAAGAAAATTGAAAATTGTCTCTCAATCTTGGATCCTCAAAATAGCCACCCTTTGCCTTAATAACAGCCTCACAAACACAAAGCATTTGGTTAAAAAGCTTAGGCAGGAAATCACCCGACATTTCTTCCCAGCTCATCTGCAGCAATTCCCAGAGATGTAGGGCACTTCTGGGTAGCTTTACTTTGACTCTTCTGTCCAGTTCGTCCCATACAAGTTCTATGGGATTGAGGTCTGGAGACTGGGCAGGCCAGGTCATTGGCTTGAGTTGTCCTTCACTTTCCTTCCTTGCCATATAGTTCTTGCACAATTTTGAGGTGTGTTTCGGGCTATGCTGTTGCTGAAGAATGAAGGACTGCACAACTAGCCATAATCCTGATGGAATGGCATGCCTCTGAAGTATGCTTTGATAGCCATGCTGGTTTAGCTTGCCATGGACTTGGTAAAGATCACTGTGTCACCAGCAAGCAACCCCAGACGATGACACTGCCTCCTCCATGCTCGACAGTGGGAACCACACATGCAGAACTCATGCGCAAACGCTCTCTGCGTCTTACAAATACTCGGCGGTTGGACCCAGATGTTTCAAATTTTGACTCATCGGTCCAGAAGACCGACTTCCACTCCTCAAACGTTCAGTTTCTGTGTTTTTTAGCCCAGGCAAGTCTCTTCCTCTTATTCTGCACTCTTAACAATGGCTTCTTTGCAGAAATTCTTCCAGTTAGGCCAGCTTCACACACATCTCCTCTGAACAGTTGATGAAACATCTGTACTTCTACTAGCATTTAGCTGAGCTTGTATTTCAGGGGCAGTTAGTCACCGGTTTCACAGACTTGTGACTCGAATGAACTTGTTCTCTGATTCGGTGGTCACCCTTGGCCTTCCTGACCTTGTTGGTCCTCATGAGTGCCAGTTTCTTCAAATCGTTTGATGGTTTTGGCCACAGCAGTTACAGACACTTGCAAAGTTCTTGCGATTTGTCTTAAAGAAATTACATCTTTTTTCTTTGCTTAACTGAGCGTATTTTGCCATTTTCTGCTCCCTTACATTCAGGAATGACAAACTTGTGCCTATGCTACCTATATTTATAGTAATCCTGGACCTTCACCTGTTAACAATAATTGATGACAAAAGGTTAATTAGGTAACATGCTAGTTAACTCAGAGAACATCTAACAAAGACACTTTTATACTTAGGCCAGTGTTCTAACACCGTGTTATACACATTTCAGACTTAACTGACTTGGGCTTCAGACTGAAATCCCCTTGCTTTGGGTGACCATTTCATTGAAATTGACAAGATTTACATTTTCATTTAAAAATTAAATTTTTGAATGCAATTCACTTATGATTATCAGCTTATATAAGTACACGTATCATATAATGAAATATTAAGTGTTTATAGACAAGTTTATACAGTTAAAAGCATAGATAATCATGAAAAACCTGGTTTCAAGCAGGTGTGCTCAAACTTTTGATTGGTTGTGTGTGTGTGTGTGTGTGTGTGTGTATATATATATATATATATATAGATATAGATATAGATATAGATATATATATATATATTATATATAATATATATAATTAAAACTATATAAATGCCATTTTAAAACGGTTTTCAATTCAATTCTAAAGCTGTTCAATTCTACTTTCCAGATTAACCAGGCTACCCACGACCAGGCTATAGTGCTACAGAATGCTCTGCAAAATATTCCCAATCCATCATCGGAATGTATGCTGCGAAATGTAGCGATTCGACTTGCCCAGCAGATATCGGATGAGGTTGGTTTAGTTTCCTCTCAGTTGGGAGGGGTTCAGGTATGTGAGAGCCACTATTACAGACATTTGTATGTGTGTGCGTGCTGTGAGGTAAAATAAACCACCAAATAAGCTTTGATTGCGGTATGACCTATTGACTATTATTTATATGTGGAGTCATTGGACAAATACTACAGTACTATTTTATAGTTGTAGCACTAATTGAGTAAGATACTTGATCAAGTTGACCAATTTCCTTGTGTATTGTTTGTTTTATTTTTAGAATTTCTTCCAGGCTTCAAAATACATCCCAGACATTTGTGTTATCAGAGCTGTGCAGAAGATAGTTTGGGCATCAGGGTGTGGTACCGTGCAGTTTGTGTTCAGTTCAAATGAAGAGATTAGCAAGATTTATGAAAAGGTAGGGTACTACAATTGTTGCTTGTACACAGTTTGCAATCTTAAGAATATGACATTTGAAGAGATGATTAAATAGATTTATTTTCCATGTTGCCTTACATATGTAAATGCACCTGGTTGTAATAGCCATCATTTAAAATGACCATTAAAGTATTTAACACCTTAAAGATTTTAACTTTCGTGTTACAATGTTGCCTTTACAGACAAATGCAGGAAATGAAACAGATGCAGAAGACGAACAGGTTTGCTGTGAAGCACTGGAAGTTATGACTCTCTGCTTTGCCTTAATCCCAACTGCGTTGGATGCACTTAGTAAAGAGAAGGCATGGCAGACCTTCATAATTGACTTGCTTTTGCACTGTCAGAGCAAGTAAGTAATCAAGCTTACATTTGTACATATCTAGAAACCTGCTTATCTAGTTAATAAACTTGATAGATTCTTTAGCAAATATAGAGAGAGTCAGTCTGGTTACACTTAATGTAACTAGAGAGTCACACATTAAAATGAGATGAATAAATGGCATTCTTGTAGCGCAAGTTATAAAAATCTGCCAATTTTATGTATCGCATTTTTTTCATGTTCAGAATGTTTATGGTGATGTCATATGGAGGGATAAGGGCAGTTTAGTGTACCTAATGGGAGCTTTAATAGATCAATACATTTGATATGCTTCTTCTTCTATGATAGAAAGTCACATGATTTTCAAATCTTTGCAGGTCTGTTCGTCAGATGGCTCAGGAACAGTTTTTTCTGATGGCCACAAGGTGTTGCATGGGACACCGGCCCCTGCTATTCTTCATAACTCTGCTTTTCACAGTTTTAGGGGTAAGTCTGCACTATATATGTACATAACTGTTTATGTACAGTATGCATTATGCCCTCTTGCTGACAGGTTTGATTACTATGTTAAATCCAGACAAATTTGAATAAATATTTAATCTGAAATAAATTGGTCTTGATGGTACTGAAAGATTGACATGAATAATTAATAAACTTCTAACACATCTGCTAACAATTTTTACTGTGTCAAAAAAAGCCGTTTTTGGGATTGTTTGTTCAGTGATTTAGCTTTTGTTTTATAATTTGTGAAGTAAACAGCTTTACATTATAGTAAATTACACATTTTCATAAAGTAACGGTGGTTTCAAGGTGTTTTTGTTTACTTGCTAATGACATTTTGAATGTTTCACTTCCAGAGCACTGCAAAGGAAAGAGCTAAGCACGCTGGAGATTACTTTACATTGTTGAGGCACTTGCTAAACTACGCTTACAACAGCAACATTAACCTGCCAAATGCTGAGGTTCTTCTCAACAATGAAATTGACTGGTTAAAAAGGATTAGGGTAAGTTTATTTCTATTCTCTTCTGAAAGTGATATATTTTTTTCTAATATCCAAAGACTAAAAAACATATGGTTTCTTCATCTCTTGCAGGATGAAGTAAAAAGAACTGATGAGACCGGGGTAGAAGAAACTATTCTGGAGGGCCATATAGGTGTCACAAAGGAATTGCTAGCATTCCAAACCCCAGAAAAGAAGTACTATATTGGCTGTGAAAAAGGTGGTGCCAACCTCATTAAGGTGCGTGGTTTTCATATTGTCCTCAAACATGATACCAGATACATTTTCTTGTTTTGGTTTATCTTTTCTTTGCTGAAATGTATTTTGGGCTTAAATATATATTGTATTATGTAGTATGTTCAAAAGTCAGCAGCCAGGGTCTTGACTAGGTCTCCCCCTTACATAACTGACTTTTTGTCTATTTATGCCCCTACATGCAATTTGCGGTCAACTGATGTTGGTCTCTTGTGTCCCCATGACCAGACTACAAACTATGGGTGACAGGACCTTCTGTTCCTATGCCCCTAGGTTGTGGAATGCCCTTGTGAATCCTTGAGTGTTTTTAAATCTCACCTTAAAACTTATTTGTTAAACTAAGCTTTTTTGTTAATTATATGTCTAATATTTTTCTTATGTACAGCGCTTTGTGATGACTTGTCATGAAAGGTGCTTTATAAAATAAAGCGTTATTGTTGTTAACAAGCTGACCAGTTGACTTGTCAGTCATTTGCAAAGCTGAAGAAACACGAACATGATGGTCCTGTATGAGCATGCTTTAAAAGGTCTCCCACAGGCTTAAATCCATTCAGGGGTTTGCTTTGCAGCATGATTTGACTTAAACCGTTATATCTACTTCTGCCATAGCGTATTATAACTGTTATACTAACGGTAATAATTTTAAATTGTTGATTTTGCCAGAAAATAAGCTGCCCAAGTGTGGTAAGATGTTTATTTATTTGTTTTCCCTCTTTAGGAGTTGATCGATGACTTCATATTCCCAGCCTCCAATGTGTACTTGCAGTACATGAAGAGTGGAGAATTTCCAGCCGAGCAGGCCATTCCAGTCTGCAGTACTCCAGCTACTATCAATGCCGGTTTTGAGCTACTGTTTGCACTAGCAGTGGGCTGTGTCCGAAACCTCAAGCAGATTGTGGACACGTTAACTGACATGTACTATTTAGGTGTGTTTCTTTTTTTTGCCACTTAACAAAAAGGCATTGTTACTAGTAACGCTCCAGATAAGCTGCGTACTGGGTGATTTATACATTGAAAAAAAAAAAGAATTGCACATGATATTTAAATTTAATGAGGAAAGACTACGCATAGTAATTTTGCTGCACAGCTTGAGTTTGCAAGTTCTTTTTCAAGTATGAAATGTAACCTTTACTGCATGGGTGTTTACCTCCTAAAGACCCGGAAACTTGAATATTCTGTACCAAAGCCGCTCAGCCGAGCCAGTGACACAGTCATGACCTCCACGGGGGGTATAAGACTGTGCACACGGATCTCTGCGCCATTTTTCCTTTCAAGATCTGACCTGAGCCTGGTATCAGATTCAAGGAGAGTTCCCAGCGCCTTAAAATGGAAGCTTCATCCCAAGGTGGTGCGCCTCATTTTGGAGAGGTTCGGGAGAGCAGAGATTGATCTTTGCCTCCCATGAATCGACCCATTGGCCCCTCTTGTTCTCCATAATAGGAGACGGGGACCCGCTGGCAGTTGATATCTTGGCTCACAAGTGCCCTGCTCCTGCTATGTCAGCCCAGGATTCAACCCTGATGCAGCTCCTGAGCAGCCAGCCATGGAGACTGCGCAAGCACCACAACCTGCTCAGTCAGGCATGGGGGGGACCTTATAGCATACCGACCCATGGAGTCTGCAGCAGCAGGAGTTGAATCCACTCGCTTACAATCCGTGTTTGTGACTGGTGAATAAGCGACTGGATTCTCTATAGTCAGGATTTCTCGGCGGCGTCTCTGTCCTCCTCTAAACCTAACCTACCAATTTACCTATCTGTCAGCGGAATTTTTGGAAGGTAAATTTTATATAATAAATACAATATTCTGTGTTTTGGAGAGAGTTGGGATGCTTTACATTTGTTGTAGAAAGACGATCAATGAGGAGTACAATGTTATCATTTCTTTCTTTGCATTAGTGCAGTATTGGTACAGTAAGTATTTTTTAATATTTATTTGTGAGATCACAAGAGACTGGTGAAGGTTTACAGAAAACAAAAAAAAAGTATGTTATAGGATTGTAGCGGCTGTAAGAATCCAAGCGTACAGCTTTTTTTTATCTTCCAAAATATATAGCTCTTATTTAGCAAATAGAGTGAACAGCAACACTCGGCAGCGCACGGGGCTGATCTTAGCTGAGTCAGGGTGCCCCAAGAAAAAGCCGCCCACTGCTCTGCGCCCCCCCACCCGCCACTTGCAGCAGTGACATTGGCAAGCTAAGTATTTTATCTAGCCCCTTTTTGGATGATCCAGCTGACAAAACAAGTTCTCAATGTATGGCTTTGTCTTTTTTGAGACAACCTTTTTAGTAGTCTATTGACCTTAACCTTAATAATATTCTATCTACCAAAGTCTATTATTCCAGACCTCCACAGTGAATAGCTATGGCCAAAAGTTTTGCATCACCTAGAATTTTAGGATTGAAACAATTAAAAAAAATAAATAAATAATAATAATAAAATAAAATGTACAATTTTGATCTTTTATTTAACATCAGGTAATAAAAGAAATTATGAAATTATGTGACAAAAGTCACCGGTTTGCGTCCAGCTGTCCTGTTACACACCTCCTAGATTTTACTGTTTACAGCAATGTCATTAGCATTGGGGCTTTTGAAGGCTTAATATCTCTCCTCCTCCTTTGTTTCATGCCTAATAGTAATTTTCCCTTTTATCTTCAATAGGTTGTGAAGCACTTACAGAATGGGAATACCTGCCACCTGTTGGGCCTCGGCCTTCAAAAGGGTTTGTGGGCTTGAAGAATGCTGGAGCCACGTGCTACATGAACTCGGTCATTCAGCAGCTGTACATGATTCCACCTATTAGAAATGGCATCCTGGCTATTGAAGGCACAGGCAGTGATGTTGATGATGACATGTCTGGTGATGAAAAGCAGGACAATGAAGTACTTAGATCTCTTTCAGTTTTCAAATGCATGTCAATATATAACTGAATTTTTTTTTCTTGAATACTTTGCCCAATGAAGATTTTCATCCTTGCTCACGACCTAGTGATTGATACATTAGCTATATCCAAGCATACATGCCATGTTGGCATAGCTTGGATCTGAGGGCATGATGCATTTATTATTTGTTACGAACTATCATCCATAAATGTTTTAACCATAATGTAATATTTTGTTTGCAGACCAATGTTGATCCTCGGGAGGAGGTTTTTAGTTACCACCATCAGTATGAAGATAAACCTTCATTAAGTAAAACTGAAGATCGAAAGGAGTACAATATTGGGGTTCTGCGGCACCTGCAGGTTATTTTTGGGCACTTGGCCGCCTCTAGGTTGCAGTACTATGTGCCCAGGGGGTTCTGGAAACAGTTTAGGTAAATCTATTTTCCCAATAATAAATGTTGCCATGACAAGACCTTATCTGAAGCATTATATCTCATTTTCAATTGGCTCTTGGTTAAACTTGGTTTGAGGGAATTGGCGTTTCTGCCTTTTGATTCAAATAGGAGTTGTTTTCAGTTGCACATCCTGCATATCGTTATGTTCTTAAAAAATAAATGTGGACTTTAAAACCATAAATATGCTACATTTTATAGTCAACAGTAGTACTTGATGGTAAAAGTTAATTTGTGTGTTTTTTTTTTTGTTTTTTTTTTTAATATAGGTTGTGGGGTGAACCAGTGAATCTGAGGGAGCAGCATGATGCATTGGAATTCTTTAACTCTTTGGTGGACAGTTTAGATGAAGCTTTGAAAGCTCTTGGCCATCCAGCTATGCTAAGCAAAGTTCTTGGGGGTTCGTTCGCTGATCAGAAGATATGTCAGGGTTGTCCTCACAGGTATGTACTGTTGTACTCTTTACATGTTGCATGCAACAATCAACAGAACAAAAGTTAAACAGAGTTGAAATCCTGTTTTTTGTTTTTTTTGTCATAACCTGAATGTTTCGATAAAATGAGGCTTATCAGTGGGATTTGCTGCTATTACACTTGGAGATGATTTTTCTATATAGTAGGGGAAGTTCCAAAACTGAAATGACATTAGGGTGAGACCCTAATGAAGTTTTCAAATGGGAGGTATACAGCTTTTCTGCTTATTTCATATGTTGTATTTTCGGTTATGTTGCCTTTGTTATTTGTATCATTTTAAATAACATTTTTAATTTTTGGTATTGTCAGAAAATTCTTGGTCTTGTTTAAGAGAAAAATAATTAGTTACTGTGTGTATTCTCAAAGTTCTTTGTTCAAAATGATACATTTCTTGTAGGTATGAATGTGAGGAGTCATTTACAACATTGAATGTAGATATTAGAAACCATCAAAACCTCCTGGATTCAATGGAGCAGTATGTCAAAGGAGACTTACTGGAGGGTGCCAATGCCTATCACTGTGAAAAGTGCAACAAAAAGGTGAATAGCCTTTACAGTTTCTTGTATGCATTGAAAGGGAATAACATTTGGTACAGAAAGGTTGGTTTTATTTGAATGAAATGTCCATTTAGTTTGTCTGAGCCACAGTGTTCAATATTGAAGATTTCTTAAATACTGGAATCCCCTGCCTGCGATATATATTTTTTTTATAATGCTGTAATCATTTTCTGTCTTGCAGGTGGACACAGTGAAACGTTTGCTCATTAAGAAGTTACCTCCGGTTCTTGCTATCCAGCTAAAGCGTTTTGACTATGACTGGGAAAGGGAATGTGCAATCAAATTCAATGATTACTTTGAATTTCCACGAGAGCTGGACATGGAGCCTTACACTGTGGCAGGTGTGGCTAAGCTGGAGGGGGATGATGTGAATCCTGAAAACCAGGTCATTCAAAATGAACCCACAGAGAATGAGCAGCCGGGGAGCACTAAATACAGGCTGGTTGGTGTTCTTGTGCACAGCGGTCAGGCCAGCGGTGGACACTACTACTCCTACATCATTCAGAGAAATGGTGGAGACGGGGAGAAAAACAGGTGGTATAAGTTTGATGATGGAGACGTGACAGAATGCAAAATGGACGATGACGAAGAGATGAAAAACCAGTGCTTTGGGGGAGAGTACATGGGGGAGGTTTTCGATCACATGATGAAGCGCATGTCTTACAGGCGCCAGAAAAGGTGGTGGAATGCCTACATACTTTTTTATGAACGTATGGACACATTGGAGAAAGACAGTGAACTTGTCAAGTACATTTCTGAGCTGGCAATTACCACAAAACCGCACCAGATAAAGATGCCTGCTGTCATTGAGCAAAGTGTACGGAAGCAGAATGTGCAGTTCATGCACAACCGTATGCAGTACAGCCTGGAATATTTCCAGTTTATAAAGAAACTTCTGACCTGTAACAGTGTCTATCTAAACCCACCACCAGGTTTGTACCCAAATAGTTAACTTGAAATGCTTTTTTGTAACATTACTTTCTTTTAGTATTTAACTTATTTTACTAACAAATGTGATTTATCAAAAACATTTTTGTGTTTTCTTTTATTATATTTAAAAATTGAACAGTATGGATGTGGGGAGTAAGCAATAAACGAAACTTGGGGAAAGTAGGGACCGTGTTCAGGGGATAAAATCTTGATTTTTGCTTATTGCTGGCTCACATGCCCATAAACACTGCAATGGTGGTTTAAATTTACAGAAAGATGGCCCTATGATAACTAATTAATATTTTCTGTCTTCTACTGAAAAATAATGTAAAAATGGGCTTAAATACATATATTAGATTGGTTTACCCGCCTTCTGTTCTCTATCAAGTACGAAATGTAATTATTACCAAATGGGTATTTACCTCCTAAAGACCCGAATCCTGAAACTTGTATACGAACGCTTCTCTTTGAGCCTATGGCAGTTGTAGCCCCGCCCCCGAGGGGCACCCGACTGCACTCACAGATCTCAACGCCATTTTTCCTTTCAACACTGACCTGATCAGAGAGCCTTGTTCAGATTAAGTGCTTGTTGCTTCTGTCTGTATATATTCACATTTTATTGTGTTATTTATTATACTAATCTCTGTGTTGTGTGCATTACAACTTGTTACGTACCGCTGCAGATGTTTAATATAATAATGACTGATTGCGGCGGTTAACTGCTGTATAACTGCTGCGGTTCTCGTTTGAATATCATATACTGGAGTTTACCATTCTGTTTTTAAAATGCCCTTCAATCGCAGTGTACAACAGGAACCAGATAGCATTTTATTTAATCTTACGTTTTTCATTGATGCATTGTTAACTTTTAAATCTATGCAGTAACTTTAATGCATGTGTTTTTTTTTCTGATTTTATTTAGGACAAGATCATCTTTTGCCTGAAGCAGAAGAAATAGCTATGATTAGTATTCAACTTGCTGCTAGATTTCTGTTTAGCACAGGATTTCACACCAAGAAATTAGTCCGTGGCCCTGCCAGTGATTGGTAAGGTTTTACATTTTTGCATCACTAGTTAGTTTCAAATTTGCACGTGTTTTGTGCTTCTAATGTTGAGTGACTGATTTCACTAATCTTTTCTTCTCTTGTATATTTCAGGTATGATGCATTGTGCATCCTGCTCCGTCACAGCAAGAATGTACGCTACTGGTTTGCACATAATGTCCTCTTTGCTTACCCAAACCGCTTCTCGGAGTACCTTCTTGAGTGCCCCAGTGCAGAAGTGAGGGGTGCATTTGCTAAGCTCATAGTATTTATTGCACATTTCTCTTTGCAAGATGGACCTTGCCCTTCACCGTTTGCCTCACCAGGACCCTCCAGCCAGGTTAGGAAAAAATAAGCAGAGAGCAGTAAAAGCATATTTTAGTTTTACAATATCGTTACCTGTATGTTTTATGTGGTAGTTCTGGGTTTATATATAGAGGTAGAAATAGATGTGTGCTCCCGATCAGCTTCTTTAGCTCTGTTAATGTGGTGTATATGTGTGTGGTTCTTGGCTATTGTATAACCCTGATCATATCCAGAAGTACCTACAGAGACCTAGAAAGTGTTGGACCACTACCCAACCAAATACATTTAGCATTTTGTGACGCTTAAGAAGAAATCTTGAATTGTAGTTGTACCTTCTGTTTCTTTAAGGACTGCACATTTTTTTGCTTGGTTATATTAAAACACCTGTTTGCCCATCTGTTTGCCTATATGTGGTCTTAATTTACCTGTCCATACTGTTCTGCCCCTTTTTCAGGGCTGTGACAATTTGAGCCTAAGTGACCACTTGTTGAGAGCGGTGTTAAACCTGCTTCGAAGGGAGGTTTCTGAGCATGGCCGTCACCTGCAGCAGTACTTCAATCTCTTTGTCATGTATGCCAACCTGGGTATGAAATTCAACTAAATAGTGTCAAATTGTTTGTGGTGTTTTTTTTTTTTTTTTTTTTTTTTGGTGCATTTACTAAAAATGTCTCTTCTCGATTTTGTTTCAGGTGTAGCTGAAAAGACACAGTTGCTAAAATTGAGTGTCCCTGCAACATTTATGCTTGTAGCTCTGGATGAGGGACCAGGTCCTCCGATCAAATATCAGTATGCTGAACTGGGCAAATTGTATACAGTAGTGTCACAGCTAGTGCGCTGTTGCGATGTATCATCGCGCATGCAGTCTTCAATAAATGGTAAGTTTTAATTCATCTGCTGGTTTGTTTTTATTACCTGGAAATAATCAATCAGATTCTGGTTTTGTGTAATTACAATAGTTGACTTGCTTAGTGCTATGAATATGACCAGTGTTGTGTGTCATTTGGGTTGGTTCTTGAGCATAGCTGGTATATGAAGATATTATATTGACACCTTTTTGTAATTATGGTACACTTTGTCTCTATATAAATAGATTTTGTTTACAAGCTTGTCTAGCATGTAACCTGTTCCATAGCTCGGTGGAAATGTACTGCAGTTATGACTCTTCCAGGGTCGCACAATAGACCAGGAGCTGAGCTGGAATATGAAACCAGGATATTCTGGCCAACACTTTTAAGCTCTAATCACTGCAGTAGTTTTGCAGATATGTCAGACATGCTTCTTACTTTGCAAGTAATTGCATTTCATGTCTGCATGAGTAAGATTCTTATTGAGGGGTGCTTGGAGTTCAACTTTGTAAGATTAACTGTGTGTGAAAATAGAAACCCATTGTACATGTATTATTTGGAGAGGATATGCTGTAGTAGCTAAGTGTGGACCTGGTGTTTTTTTTTTTTTTTTTTAAAAGCTGTTACCATTCTTTTTTTAGGTAATCCACCACTTCCAAACCCCTATGGTGATCCTAACCTGTCTCAGCCCATCATGCCACTGCAGCAGCTTGTAGCAGAAATTATGTTTGTACGCACTAGTTACGTAAAAAAGATCATTGAAGACTGCAGCAATTCAGAAGAGACCGTTAAGCTCCTGCGCTTCAGCTGCTGGGAGAATCCACAGTTCTCATCCACTGTACTGAGTGAGCTTTTGTGGCAGGTATGACAAGCTTGTGGTGCTCCACTTAATACCATTGTCCTATACAAAGGTTTAGTTTAGCTGTCTGCTTTATGACCATTTTGCTTTTTGAACTTCCTAATACCATGCACTTGTATAAGGGGGATGTGGTAATTCCAAACTGGTCTGAGTGAATAAATGTTAAATTAAACACTTTGTATCAGTCTCTCCTTTAAAGCCAAGTCCCAGACTTCTGTATGATTGTTTTATCAGCGAGCAGCCACTTTTTAAAATAGATCTGTGCAGTCACAATGTGTATTCTGTGTTACAATTCTGTGTTAATTCACATGTGACCTAATAAATGAAAACCCCTTTAATTTCTAGGTGGCATATTCCTACACATACGAGCTCAGGCCTTACCTGGATCTGCTTTTGCAGATATTGTTAATAGAGGATTCCTGGCAGACTCATAGGTAAGTGGAGCCACAGCAGTGACCATCTTAGTTTGAATACTGTAGAAGTGTAATGAGACCCTAATATGACTAAATGCAGGACCAAACGTTATGGCAAATCAAGGGGATTGCCAAGTGTTGAAATTAGGACATCCTATCCAAAACAATACCTAATTTCAATTATTAAATGTTAAGAGAAATAGTCAAAAAATGAACTGTGGAATCCACTTGTATTTTTTTTTTATTTTAATAGCCGTTTTTATAGTTTTGGGGGGGGGCTTGTTGTACCTAAAATGTTCTGGTCAGATCCAGGTTTTTTTTATTTTAGATTTGGACTGTTTTTATTATTGCTTTATAGCATCCTTGTAAATGGAAATTCTTAAGTACAACATGAAATATCATTGTCATTTCTTTTCAGGATTCACAATGTACTAAAGGGTATTCCGGATGACAGGGATGGACTGTTTGACACCATTCAGCGTTCTAAAAACCACTATCAGAAGAGAGCATACCAGTGTATAAAATGCATGGTAGCTCTGTTCAGCAATTGTTCTGTTGCTTATCAGATCCTACAGGTGATTGTCCTTACTTTTAATGTATTGCTTTAAATGTTAGGGATGTAAATATCGTTTAAGTATTTGATTATACTCTTACTATTCCATACACAATCAATATGTTGCTTATGTTATTGTACTTACCAAAAATCATTTATCCAGTGCTGAAGTTACTAAGAACAATAAACAACTGCAGAGATGTGTGTGTATATATATGTGTGTGTAAATATGTGTGTGTGTGTGTGTGTGTGTGTGTGTGTGTGTGTGTGTGTGTGTATATATGTATATATATATATATATATATATATATATATATATATATATATATATATATATATATATATGTGTGTGTGTGTGTGTATATATATATATATATATATATATATATATATATATATATATATATATATATATATATATATATATATATATATATATATATATAAACATGTTTTTATATTGGACAGTAATACAGATTTACATTTTTTTTTTTATATCAGATAGCGATGCAAATTTAACATTGTTATATACAGTGCTTTCTAATTAAGAGACAGTTTTAGAGATTTGTCATTAACGAGAGTATCATTGGCGAATACTGGCCTGGCTTCAGACTTCAGGAAGGCCGGTGTTTTGAATTGTACAATTCCTGTTTTGTAGAGCAATGGCGATTTGAAGCGAAAGTGGACATGGGCAGTTGAATGGCTTGGAGATGAACTAGAACGTAGGCCTTATACTGGAAATCCTCAGTACACCTACAACAACTGGTCACCACCTGTACAGAGCAATGAAACGTCAAATGGCTACTTCTTGGAAAGGTCGCACAGTGCCAGGATGACTCTAGCAAAAGCTTGTGAGCTCTGTCCAGAGGAGGTACATCTTACACACTATTTTTTGGGCTGAAACTGATACTGCCTTGTAGGTATGCATATAAATTGGCAGACAAATTATAAATGTGGATTTTTTTTAAGCATTTTCAAAACCCTTTAAAGCAAATAAATGTCAACCCTACTTTTAGAAAAGTCTACATCTGCCTTTCCATCTGCTATTGGAAACATTTTAATTTTTATTTTATTCTGTTTTATTCATAAACCTGTTTTGAAAGTGTATGTTCGTTTAGTGCCATGTAAAGTTTGAACTGTTCTGTAGGTATTGATTGCATGTATGACCGTTGGAATTGTAAGGTGTAACATAAAGGACCTTTGCTCGTCTCACATTCTTAGCTTTTGAAAGTAATATAGTAACAGCATGCTGTGCCTTTTAGAATTTGAGTGAATGTTGTAATAAAGGGACTTTACCAAGCTAGCAGACACAATCCCTGTGTCAGTCATGTACTTTAATAGCTGCCGTGACTCTAGCTACCAGAAAATAATACAGAAACAGCTCCACGCACAAAGTGGATGATCTTTGAATTTTATACATGTTCTTTCTTTTAGTCCTTTCAATAAAATCTAATTTAAACAACAATCAACTCAAATTATAAATGATTGTAACACGGCAGCTATGTCCAGTAGGCAGGTGTCGGTTAAACATGCAAGCTTAAATTCTGCCTGGGTAACTGATAACGTACGGCATCTAACATTGTGGTGTTGGGAACTTTGTGTTGCTCTTAATTAAGTGAACTTTTAATTGTAGCCAAATTGGTGCTAAATTGTTTTCTTCACTGCAGACATGTATACATTTCTCTGGATCTTTCTTTCGGTATGAATAGTGAGCTCTGCGCAGGTCAGTTAGTCAGGATTCATGTAAGGGAAAAGAGTGAAACGCAGTAGGCAGAATAAAGGGATAACTATGGCGAAAGTGTGATGGTGCAAAGTGTGATGGTGCAAGGTACTTTTTGGAGACTTTAATTGTAATGTACTTGGTGATTTGTACAATGAGCGTAATTATTTTTATTAAGTTTATTTGCTATAGTTAGGGCTTTGAGTTTTCGAAGTGTGTTTATAGTAAAAGTTGGCTTTTAAAAGATAAAATTTAGAGCTCAATAAATCTTTTTTTTGTCAATTTTATATGTATTTAAAACCACATTTATAATGACTTGAAACAAACTTTATTTTAAAATAGTTTGTTTATACAGTAACTTGAACAGAAACCAATATGATTACCTAAAATAGTACTCCTTTTTGACTCACTTTCACTATTTTGTCAGCAGATGACTTCCATATCACTTGCATTATTTATCACTTGGTTTTCACACATTAGCAGACAGTTTAAAGACATTGTTGAAACAGCTGTGTAAACCTAGTTTGATTTTAGATGTGACAAGTGTGTGTGTGTGTGCGTATGCGAGTTGCATTGACATTTAATAAAATGTTTCACATTATTGTATAACGCTGTAGCACCCACTTGCATCGTTTATTGACACTTGATAACTGCTATTTCAACATAGTGTCACTTAACGAAGCACGAGGTGGTGTCTGAAGAGGACGCAGCAAGGAAATCGACCTCTCCACACCAGCTATTGCCAGGGGAAGTGACAGGACAGCAACAGCAAACTGTAAGATTTGGGTACCAACAGCAGTTACCTTGCCAGAATTGCAGTCTACTTATTTCATGTTTGCAGGGTATGGGGTAGTAAAGATACATTTGTAATTTTTGTTCAGATTTTTTTTTATTTATTTGTATTTTTCTCTAGGTCACACTTCCATATTTTGATATTTCATCTAGTCTTCATTGAACTGAAATCATTTTTGGCACAGAATTTTTCGAGAGAAATCGAAAACTCCAAGCCTTGGCTATAGTTTAGTTTGCATTTACTATTTTATGTTTATATTATAAGGGTGTTTTGCTAAATAGCAACATTGAATACCTAAAGTAAATCAGGCAATGCAGTCACTAGCAGTTGTGGTTAACCATTTGTCAGTCAACATAAGTGCAAAATTATACTTTGAGTGTATTCTAGAGGGAAGATTCCAAGCTGTAGATTTATTTTTAATTTGGCTGATTTGGTGATCCAGGGCTGGTGATACAACTAGGGCTGTCAATTAATCCCAGTTAACGTCTAAGATTTAACACGTTAATTTCTTTGGAGATTTTTTTTTTTTTAATGCACGTTAATTGCACAACCTAATTCATTCCTTGCAGCACCATTTTAATAGTACACATAGCTGGCGTCTGCATAGAAACTTAGTCATATATCTGTATTGTGGAGCAAAGTACTAAAAGTGTAGTAGTATTTACAATTAAGGAGAATATAACTGTTACTCATTGGATGCTTTGTTTTATTTAGACAATTTTATTAACAAAACAGAATTACTTGTTTTTCATTGGCATTAAAAAAAAACAAAAAAAAATGTTTTAAAAGAAAATCATAAGAAAATATACGGTACAATTTGAAATCAGGAGCAAATTCCAAAGACGAGGGGCATGATAACTGAGTGCCCTGGCTCAGACAGATCCAAACTCATTTTAGGGACTATCAGAAGATTAGCATTTTCCGATCTCAGGGACATATGGGGTCAGCAGATGTTAAAGATAAGAAGGTCCAAGACCATGTGTGTCCTTATAGGTAATAAAGAAGAACAACTTTAATAATAATAATAATACATCAGTAATAAAACAAACTTGAATGAGGTCTATGCAGTAGTTGTATCAACTAAATATGCAATTAAAACCAAGATTAACGGAAATTTAAAAATTGTAATGGCAAGATTAATCTCGATTTTAATTTGAATCACTTGACAGCCCTAGTTACAACATTTGTCACAAAATTATAATAATCAAAGTAAAGGGAGTCTGTGAGCTGTGCAGGACCTTTACAACAAACTGTATACCTAGTGGTCTTTGCAGGACCTTTACAACAAACTGTTTACCTAGTGGCCTTGCATGACACCATAAATTACAACATACAAAAATGGTGGTTTCAAGTTACAGTTGAAATGTCTGCTCCTCTGACACCTTGAACAGTCTGTCCTTTAGCAAGAAAGCTTGTTTACCAAGTACTTTGCAACTATTATCTCTTCCTGTTTGCCTATCTTTTTTTTTTTTTTTTTAAATAAGACCAATTTAAAAAATACTGCATTGGCAATAACGGTCATTTATACAAATACCAGTTCAACAGATGATAACAAATGAAAGTTTTGAACGTTTTATCAAAGAAACAAGTTAACTATTCGTAAACCTTATTAAAGTGGTTGTTTCTATGGTTAATTTACTCTATAGGCTGTGCATACCCGCCTTGAAAGGATAAGGTGGAGGCACCTGTATGTACACATCACACTTACATTTTTATGTACTGTAGATTTTAGCAAGGAGGGGGGGGGGGGGGGGGGGGGGGGTGTATGTTACTAAATACTTTAGTTGAGGTCTGGATAATATTAGATGCTGGAATTTAAAGAGTTGACTTTCTCTGAAATGGGCAGGAAATTGAAGGTGCTTGTTCTGTACCATGGCATGTTTGAGTAATATATTAAGAACATATCTAATTGGGGAAAGTCAACCTTACAACGTACACATTTGGTCTTGAGGTATTTATTAATGAAGTATTATTCAACTTGTACTTTTTAGCAAAGTCAGTGTTGGATAATTAAAACAAAATAACAGAAGTCTGTACAAGTCAAATACAAATACTAATATTGTTTGGATGATAAACTGTTCCTTATTGAAATGAATCTGGCCCACCAGCTCCGGTATGTAAGGCCTCACTTGGTATGTGTCACTGCTGCTGTTATTACAGTGTTGATTGGAGCGTGGAAAGGGTGACTGCAATTAAGGCATGACTTTCAATTTAATGATGTTGGTTAATACCTTCAGTAATTATAGAATACACAAGAAGTAGAATTAAACAGTTCTAAATTACTTCTAAGATATATATATTAATTAGCTCAAAGAGCCAGCTGTCCTTAACGTTTCGATATGATGTACATATCTTTCTCAAGAGAGCCTGTGTTTTGAATATAATGTGTATATGTTTTTTTATTTTGTTTTTTAAATTTGGCAAAGTTACTGCGTCAGTAACAAATTACAAACAAATAACATGACCAAGAAAAAACAATCTTTTAAAAAAATATTTTATACTATATACTTAATTTGATCACATTTTTTATAGACTTGTAAAATAAGAAATAACATTTTCAAAAGCCTTTAGATTCTTCGGGAACTAGATTTTAATATTTAGTTGCATTTTGATGGCTAATAAGTGGGGAGTGAGTGATACCAGTCCTTTAGAAATTGTATAACCCATCCCCATGTTGATGATACAACAGTAAGGTGTCATTAGGGACCCTGGATGATATTCCAGTTTACCTGCCTAGTAGTCCTTTTAACAAGTCAAATTATAGCCCTGTATATACAGTATCTAGCAAGCGCCTTTGTATAATTTTACTTTGCAAGAGCAGTGTGTTGGTTCTGACTAAACGGTTGTAGTGAAAACGTGTCATGTTTTTGGCAGTAGTTTGGTGTTTTGCACAAAAATTGTGTAATATTAATGTATTATACTAACAAGGATTTGTTACCTAGTTTTAAGATCAAAATTAATTCGGTTTGACATTGGGTTTCTTCTAAATTCATTCTAGTCTTAATAGACATGCATTATAATTATAATATCTTGATATTTTAAATTGACTTATGGTGCAAGGACACATTTAATTGCATATTTACATACTGATCAGATATTTATCCGACTAATCTCATATCAGCTTGCGGGTCATATTGAAATGTTAACAGTTACATTTTCCTAAGCTTTTGAATTGTGTAGTGTATTGTTTTGCTGATGGAAAAAGCATGAAAGCTACTTGAGTGTTTTACATTTCCTTATTCCAGGAGCCTGATGATCAGGATGCCCCGGATGACCATGATTCTTCCCCTCCAGAAGATGCCCCGCTCTACCCTCACTCACCAGGCTCACAATTTCAACAGGTAACAACTGGCTTTGTCTTTAACCAGGGGATAGGGGGGGGGATTTACAATATTTGTACTAGTTTTAATAGGAGCACCATTTGTGGCAGATAAGCGTGTAGCCACAGAAGGATGCTAATATTCCCTGCTCACGTCTTAGGACTGTAATGAAGACAGCCATGTCCTTGTTGTTATTTATTTATTTATGTATTTATTTATTTAAGCCACTGTGCTTGCTAAATGTATATTGAACTGGTTTATTTTTTAGTAAAGTTTATCTGTGTAATACAGCAAATTGTGATTTTATTTGTCAGTAAAGCATCTAATTGATATTGACTGTAAATTACTTTACAAATAATTCAAATCTGAAGATAAAACACTGTTTAAGGTATTTCCTCTAATTGTTCTTCAGTAAAAATGACCAACAAGTGTGTAGTTTTTTGAAGAAAATTAAAATGAACCAAAGTAAACCACTAAAATACAATCTGATTACTACATCATTGTGAACATACATACAATCACTATCCATGCCAATAAGAATATATAATATGGTTTATTGCTAATTTAATGTATATGCTACTGACAAGTAAATCTAGAAGAGAAAGCTTAAAACATTTAAGGACTACTAGCAAAACTATACAGGGGAATCCCACTCCAACAAGTACAAAAAATGCATCTAAGAGCACTAGGAAACTGTCACTTACATTTGGACTAGCAGTGCTACTTATACTGCAATGTCCTCATCAGAAAATCCAAAGAACTTCATGTCTTAATTTTCCTAAGCACAGTTCACCTGATTCAAGTGTCTTGCATATTAAACCATCTAAAGCATTAGAAATACAACAAATGAGGAAATATTTCCTAACAAGCTCATGTCTTTTCTTCAGTTTAAGTTCATTCCAGGCTTTCTCAGTCCAATCAATAATATCCTGGGGTTAAGGCGATTTTTTATTTATTTATATATTTTTATTTTATATTTTTTTCACCATTGTTGCATTTGTTTGCCTGTTCCATTCAGTCAAACAACCACAACCCCTTTAAAGAGTTTGTTCAATCATACAGCCAGAGGCTGTATCTTTTGAGCTGCACTCACTGAGAATGGCAGCTGACAAAATTCTCAGTTGCAGAACTCTGGCAGCTCTTGTGCCGATATATCCAGTGCAGATTTGGCAATGTAACATTTATCAGCAAGAGAAACTTTCTTATAAAATCCACATCTTCCCTGAGGTAATGACAAGTGTGACATCATCTATCTCACATTTCTGGAGGAAAATAGGTTTCATGGGTGTGATTTGCCAAATATTTACAGCTTTACAGTATTAAGACAGAAACAAAATTACTGGTCAATTAAAGCAACCTGTCCACACAGACAGAGAGACACATACACACACAGTTTTTGAGATTGCTATTGTGGACAGTCAATGAGTGACACAATATTAAAAGGTCAGAATAATTTTATTTATTTATTTATTTTTACAAATTATTAGCGGGAATACAGTGTAACCCATGAAGAAGCAGTTACCAAGGATAACATTAGTTTGGATTTAGTAGTTGAATCTGTCTATGCAGTTCTGGCTACCTTCTCTGGCCCTGTGTGCAGCTGCCTGCTTGTTAATTAAAGCTGATTCTGCATTTAACTTCTCTCTGTTTGTGGAGGCAAACGAATGTAGCTCTCTGTTTCAGGACCAATCAAATTCAGTTGAAAATTAAAGTGATGTACACATAGGGGTTATAAGAATGTTGGTGCACAAGTTTCATTTGCAGTGTCAGCTGCCACCTGTTTTTTGGGGAGGGGACTTCCCGTGGGGAATGTGAGCCCTGAAAATTGCATATGTGAGTCATGTGTGACAGGTGTGATTCAGTAGCATGTGAAATTCGTGACATGTGTTCCACAATTGGTCCAAATTGTGCTCAGGGAAAGTTGCAAAACAGGGTTTTAGCATCCAGAGAAGTGTGCTGTAAATATCTGGCAAAGTTTAAGCCACACTAAATATTCACATTAGAATTTAATTGCAGACTTCATTTCCTCCCCACCCTTATCTATCCATCTTGCTTTCCTTGCTGCTGATCTCAGCAGAGCAGTTGGTGATTCAGTCTTACCTGTTTCCCACATCCTGTTCTACTGCTGTCACATCGAAGCTCAAGCTTACTAATGCTTTATTTGTGTAGCATACACCTTTCCCTAAGCAGAATTTGTTTGACGTAACAATGGTGCAGTTTACACAATGAGTGTGCTAAATCCCTAATAGTCGCTTGCTTTATAATTAACAATAACTGCCAGGAAGGAGGATGGGATTTTGATACCATGCACCTCTAGATTTGAGCCATAAAAAAAAATTTGAATCAGAATAAAAATGTATTATTGATCTTGAAAAACAATTTGCTCTTAGCAATTTTTGAATTAGGAATGTTTTTTTTTGCTTTACTCAAGTTAAAGAACTATTTTTGTCTCCTAATTTTGAGAGTTTAGTCAACTCTAGCTGGCAGTGAGCACAGTAGTACTTTCAGACCTTTGCGTTTTAACACCATGCACATTTCTCAGAATGGAATCCAAGTCCTGGAGCTACCTCACCTGCTTTTTTTCCTTTTCTTGTGAACTGCCGGCCCCATGCATTGCATGCATTTTCCAAACTGTTATTTTCTTCTATATCAGTACCAGTAAGGGGCAATTTTGAGAACTATTTCAACCTCTGGAGCATGGGAATACTGTGATCATAACTCATACTATATTTTTTTTTATTTAAATTAGTTAGATTCCAGGGTTGAGTGAAAGCCTTGTAAAGATACCTTAATTCAAAGTCTCTTGAGATTTCTTGATATCATGAAACCTTGGTTGGGTATTACAATCTGGTGCACCTTGTGAAAATTACACAATCTTGTGATTTATTCATGGTCATATCTGAGCTTTTGTAGTTTATACTTTCCTGACCTGTGGATTTAAAAAAAAAAAAAAAAAAAAACATTATATCTCATTGAATAATTTTGTTAGGTATTGACTGAATATTTGTAGGGTTATGCATATACTGTATGCTAAATATGTTAATTGTGTTAACTCTGACATGGCTGTCAAGTCATGGTCATAATACTGTTCAGGTTTATGGAGTACAGATGCAGTACACTTATTAGGGTCCTGAATTCTATGACTTTTTTCATTTAAGTTCCATGTTGTCCAGTACACAAAAAAAAGTGTTTCACTTTTCACATTGTTTTAATCTATGACCATATCTATGATACAAACCACATGCTATTTACAGTTGATTTGCAGTTGTGTTTGTTTTGATTCTCTCAATGAAGTTGCTTTATTGTTAACCTGTGGCCATTTCTACAGATTCCTTTCCCATATTTATAATACTTGTAGTATGCCATCGGGGGTGTTTTTGTTTTTCATTTCCAGGTTTTTTTGTTTAAATCCATGTATACCCTGTTGTTTTTCAGAATAACCATACACATGGTCAGCCATACACAGGCCCAGCAGCACAGCACATGAACAACCCTCAGCGTCCAGGCCAACGAGCACAAGAAAACTGGGAAGGCACTGAAGAAGTTTCGCCAGTTCAGACGAAAGAATAAAAACTGCACTTTCTCATCTGATTCGCTCCATCGAGACAGTTGAATTAAGAGCACGACCAGGCCTTACAGTTCAACTATTCTCCAGGTCTTTCTCATTCAGAATAAAACTTTTTCTATTTAACCTGGAGTGGAGGGTCTATTCACTGCCTGCCCTGCAGAATGTTGCTGTCAAAATATAACCCGCCTGCAGTGGAAAGTGTATAGTGTTGTAAGAAAACAGGTCTGATGCTAATGTGTAAATGGCAAAGGTGTATATAGTATGTTTATGTTTGACTGTTAAATTTCCTCAGCAGAATTGTCTGTTGCTGTAGGAGACTTGCAGATCTAAACAATAAAATGAAAAAAAAAAATCTTTTGCTTCATCACCTGTGCTCAGCAGTGAAGGTTGTCTGCCTTATGGCAGCTTGGGTCAGTTCTTTTTAGGAAAAGACAAAAAAAAAAAAAAAAAAAGCCTAACCATGTCAACCATGTTATGTTGAGACTGCTGCCAGAGTTGATTTTACCATGGGCTATTAACTGGCTGGTATAACCTTATAATATTTGGTTGATGTGGAAAAGTGGTGATGTGTAACATTGTTCTAGATCTCTTCCATTGCCTTTATTTCATTCTGGTATTAATTGATTCATTTTGAAGCGCTAGTTAATATGCTGTAACATTTAGCATGGCTTCACACCAGATTAGTGTAGCCAATGGGAAATATATGATCATACATGACAGCAGTTGTAGGCCCTAATTTAACAGTTTAAGAGACTTTTCTGTACACCTTGATGGCTGTAATTGGGAAAACAAAAATTTAAGAATAAGTGGCTTTTCAATTGCACATATATTCCTCAGTAATACTTGGCAGTCTGTTGGTGGGATAATAAACACATAGTTTTCAGTAATAGGAATTTTAAAGACTTAAATTTAAAAAAATATATGCAACAATGTGCTATGCCAGGATGCCTGGAGCATAATAGACTGTATTCGGTGTGCTTGTTTTAGTTTCATTGATAGAGCTTACCTTTAGATTAACTTCTTAACACTTTCTGTCTACTGCAGTCCAGTGAAGGCTGCAGTCAGCAGAGATGTTTTGAGTGCCTCCTACAATGGAGCAACTCGCTTGGGTTTTGTTTCATGCAGACCTACTTGAAAGCAGGCATTGTCTTAGAACTCTTCATCCATAAAAAAAAATTTAAAAAATAAGCAGGGTTGTAATTATATGAAATAACTGCTGGTTAGTCAAATTGCAAATGTTAGAGGTATCTTGAATGCTAATTAAGCATCCTTCTTTAGGATTTAAAGGAAAACTCCAGTAAATACTGTATTTAATTGGTATCTTGAATGTGTGTATTTTTTTGGAATTTGTCTAAAATACCAAATACTCCTGCTAAAGAAAACAGCCCACCATATTTAAATATTTTGCTGTTTTATTTTATAGAAATTATTTTGCTGAATTTCACAAATAGAATTTGATTTAAGAGGAACATTTTTGTCCTTGTGTTATTTTTAAAGATATTGACTGTACAGAGTTCTGCGCCCAGTTTTGCCGACTTTTGTTTTGGCCATGGTGTGACGTTGAATTCTGGAGCTAGTCGCGATGTGAACTTTCACTTTGTGAGGTTTTTGTGCACAGAAATATACTAAAAGCATTGCGCCCCTTAGCAAGAATAAAGAAAATGGAATATTGACACTGTAACTGTCTCGAATTTTATTTATGCTGTAATGTAAATATTTGGTGCACAGATGATATGGGTGAAAACCACACAAATGGCCTATGAAGATGCATCATTGTCCACTGCTGTTGATGGCATACACATTACAGTGCTGTACATACTGCAGGGCTTTACAGTCAAGTTAAGGAATGCTTCAACAAGAGGAAATATAGTTAAGAACCTGAAGGGTTTCCTCAGGTGATCACAGCTTTGTGTAGCAGCCTGGTTTTCCCCATAATTGTGAAACCATTAAATAAACGAAAGGCAATTTTATTTTTAAAACCTTGCGCCAGGGTACGTGTAAATGTTAATGATTTATGTATGCCTGTAAGGTCTTAGTAGTTTTTTTTAAGCCTTTGTGAAACATGCATGGAAAATAAAATCCCTTGATTTGCCTTAGAGCACTGTACAAACCTAGCACACTGTAAAAATGTTCCTTTAAAAAAGCAAAAATCGAAAAAAGTTACTATTTGAATTCTAAAGTGCAGTACATGCTCAACAGTCATCCCGCTGTGACAGCGCTGGAAATGTTATGCTTACGGCACCCTGGAGTGTTAAATACAAGCGTGAGGTTCTTGAAATGAATGCATGACATTTCATACTGGAATTTATCAGGACCTACCTTCTTTTAGACTGGGATAAAGGCACATCTTGTCCACTTGTGATACTTGCTTTAACGTACGTGTGGTCATTTCTTTGTTGCAATAAATATCGAGCCAACTAGTCTGTAAACCGACACTGACAAAGTCTGATTTTAAAAAACTTTTTTTTTTTTCCTTTTTTTAAAATTGACCTTTTAAGATTTTTGTATTAACCCTACTCTACCTTTTTGTTGTTAACTGCATCCTCATTTTTGGAGAATGCATTGAAAGAGGCCATTAAAGATTGTTCTTTTGAATTTGTTTAGTGTCCCACATCTTTATTTACATGAGTAAATAGGTTTTGTAGTAGTGTATGTAGTTTGTAACAAAGGAATTTACTTTCATTTAATTTTGTTTAATCGAAACTGAAACTCACAATCTAAATAGAGAAGTTTCGGTACTACAGTGACATGGTTTGTACAGGTGGTTAAAATACAATTTACAAGTTTCTATTTAAAAAATGTATTTTTAAAAAGCATGTACAGCTATGGCAAAGTCTAGCATCACCCTATAGCAGTTAAAAAAATGTGCTTCTAAAGTCGAATGAAACCTGCAGCATGTTACATTAACATTGAATTGCATCCGCTGTGTAGTTTTCCCCATATACTTAACGATTACACTGTAACAAATTTTTTATTTTTTTTTGTTCCTGGGTAGTAAGTGTTATTTCCTAAATGCTTATGCCTCAAAAGTATAGAACATGGCTATTATTCCCCACGACTGACATTTCAAAATATCACTATTTCCAATGGAAAAACGGGCAAATGTGTCTTCGTTTAGTCAGAAAAAAACAACATGATTCCAAATTAACATGTATTTATACTAAAGTAATACAAAGATGACTACAAAAGATTTAGGAGTAGTTTTCTGAGATTTACAATTATACTGTATTTACAGTATAATTGTAAATCTCAAAAAACTACTCTCTTCTAAATCTTTTGTAGTCATTTTTGTATTACTTCAGTATAAATACATGTTAATTTGGAATCATATGTTTTTTTCTGACTTTGTGAACGAAGACACACATTTTTGCCCGTTTTCCCACTGGAAATAGTGATATTTTGAAATATCACTGTCCTGGTCACAAAAGCAAAGTTTGTGGGGAATACTAGCCATTTTCTATACCTTTGAGGCATAAGCAATTAGGAAATAACACTTACTACCCAGGAACAAAAATTGTGTTACATAGTGTTATGGCTTCAGGTAGACTTGCAATATAATTTTGTAGTTTATTTTTGTCTCAATCCTAAAATTCTAGGTGATGCAACTTTTGTAACCATCTGTCTTCCCCATTTACAAATGGAAGTAGACAGATTCCTCTGTCTCCATCCATTATTTAAGATTCCTAACTAGGAATGTATGAGTATGAAAGCCAGCTTCAATACATGATCAAAACATGATAAACAATAACTTGTGGGTAAAAAGGTCTTCCATGAGTTTAATCAGTTAGCCCACTGGTACAATTGTATGACATGCACATAGCCTGCCTCTATTCACCAAAACACATTTAAAGATGAAAACCCTTGGCAGCTGGTGTGTAACCACTCCCTTTAGTTGCGTTACATCCAACTTATGAATGTAACCCTGTCCAAATGTGCATGGTCTGTTGGATAATGATGCTCAAATACTTACATAACCAACAATTATTACTGTATATTTATATTCAAGATAAAAGTTGAAAAGTGTGCTTGCAAAAAGTTTGTTTCAAACCACTGCCCTTGCAAGAACAGCTCATCCCAGAAAGTGAAATAAAACCATATTACTACATTCGCTCAATTTCTGAGGCCAAATCACAATAAATTAACCCTTTGCAGTCAGACGACACCAAAAAAACGTCAAGCACAGGTCTGTAGTCGTTTTTTTCTGCAGAAAAAGCTGAGAAACCCTTTCAATGACCAAGAGAGACAGATAGTTTAGCTAATTTTTGTACAAGTGGAGGCTTTTGAAATGTTGTATTATGTACAGGATTTTGTAGTTGTCTGATTACCAAAAGATATGTGCCCTCCAGGATCAAATATGAAATAAATAGATTTATTCAAGACTTCTGTGTTTTTACACATTTTTATTATGAGGAAGTACTGTAGCTCAGTTTTCCTTGTCAGAGACGGTCTTTGTTCCACGCAGTCTACCAGTACGACGTGCAGCAATGAGACCGACTTTACGACCAGCTGGTGCGTCCCTCCTGATGGTTGAGGGTTTACCAATGTGCTGATGGTTACCACCACCGAAGGGATGTTCAACAGGCTGAAAGAGAAGACATTCACTCATTACACAACTTGGAACAACTAACTGGTCTGATCAAATGTGTTTTACAGACAGTGCAATAAAACTACTTCTGTATTATTACAACTGGACATGACATATTAAAATATAGCTAAGCTCAAAAGCAAACCTACTGTTCAAGCTTCTACAAAAACAAAACACATGACAGTTTATTTCACTTACATTCATAGCCACACCACGGACACGTGGCCAGCAGTTTCTCTTGGCCTTGTATTTGTGGTAGGCTCTACCTGCCTTCAGGATTGGTTTGTCAATACGACCACCACCAGCAACAACACCTAAATACCAACGTACAAGGTTTTAATGGGAGTATTAACTTAAAAAAAAAAAAACTCAAATACATGTGTTATACCTAAATCAATTTGAATTTGATCACAGGTGGAAAACATTTAACTTCAGAGGTTTCTAAGGAGAAAGCTGGACATGCCTTCCATGCAAATATCATTAATTGAGCTTGGCAGGGACTTGAGCAAATTCTCCATCCCTTCTCAATACAGGTGCAATGATACACTAATGTCACAATACATATCATGATATGCATCCTATATGTGATGCTTCTGATGGGCTACTTGTATGATGCTTAATACAATCAAATCATCATTCGGGTGGACTATTTTCTCAAGACAAATCTAGAGTATGTGTTCATACCAACTACAAAACATTTCAAGAAACATTTGGTGAACTACAATGAGCCATGTTACGCTTTTGGTCTTGTATGATGATACATACCTCAATTCCGATGACACATGTAAAGAAAGTATCACAATTCATTGACAATTAACTGTTACACCCTATTCATGCCACTTTGTGTGTGTTCTGAATTTGGTCCCTTTAATCCCAGAAAAATGTGACCTGCTGCATTTCAGATGTGCACTTACCAACAACAGCTCTGTTGGCAGAGGAGATTACTTTCTTGGACCCGGATGGCAGCTTCACACGGGATTTCTTAGTTTCAGGGTTGTGGGAGATGACAGTGGCGTAGTTCCCAGAGGCACGGGCCAGCTTGCCACGGTCACCAGGCTTCTCTTCCAGGCAGCAAATAATGGTACCTTCAGGCATGGTGCCAACTGGGAGAACATTGCCAATATTCAGCTGAGCTGAAGGGACAGAAACAGAGAATGTGTTACAAATCTAAACTTTCAGATTATCCAAAATCATGTTGGGGCCCAGCATTAGAAAATTTTAAATTAAAAAGAGCTTTATTATTTTCTTAATATAAAATATACATTTGCTTCCCAGATTTAAACAAAACTGACAAGTTTAGGGATAACTAACTACACATTTCTGAATGACTTCAATAATGCATATCAAATAGGGTCCATGCAGGCTGAGTGCTTGTTAGGAGAAAGTATTTAAATACAATTAACTTAACTATCATGAAGTAGGCACTCACAAAAACCTACAGAATACTGCAGAATCTCGTCACAAATGTCATTCCTGTTGCCACAACTTGCTGTGTAGTTCAAAATGATCCACACTAACAGTAAACAGAACCAACTGCTACAAAATTCCAATGTAAATTTGAACATTTCTGCAAGCAGTTGTGAAAATATAGCCTTGAATAGCCCAGCGCTCAAGGAAAACAGAAGAAATGTATTCCTAAGAGGAACAAATAACCCATGCACTAACCAACTACTATTCAGATATATCCACTAGGCTTGATTTCAACCACCACTTTCTATAAAATTAATGGGCCACAATCCAAGTATATTTTGTACAGACAGCTCAAATTACAATTTATATTGGGATAGGACTGTGTTCTTGCCACAGTGGGAGTCAATGAAAACTCCACAGAATTATCAAGATACCCAACCTTGCACAATTTAAGATGTCACTGGCACCCATTGTTAAAGTAACAAAATTACATTAAAGGGCTTAAACTCACCCTTCTTGCCACAGTAGATAAACTGTCCAGTGTGAATGCCCTCGGCGGCAATGAAGAGCTCGGTCCTCTTCTTAAACCTGTAGGGATCACGGAAAGCCACCTTGGCCAGGGGAGCACCGCGGCCTGGATCGTGGATGATATCCTGGAAGAGTGGGGGGATTTATTTATTTTTAAATAAGACGATGCACTTCCCAATAAATTCAGACTGCTGCTTCTTAAAATCGGCCAAAGAAAAGTAGCTTTTGAGAAATTGTTTGTGTAAATTATTACCATTTAGTACCGGACTGTTAAAATAATTACCTTCACAATCCCCTTGATGTAGCCATTGCGCTCAGCGAAGTCAACAGCTCGGAGTTTAGCAGCGCCTTTCCTGTGCTTCACATGGGCTTTGAAGACGGAGCCCGCACCTTTTCTCTGTCCCCTGATAACGCGTCCCATTGTGTACTGTTATTAAGAGAAAATTCAGCGTATGACAACAGACACTCAGAACATGCAAGCAGTACTGTGTTTAAATAATAATAAAAACAAACTGGGAGAGACCATAAACTTAAAATTGATATTCCCATAGCCGCAGTAGCTAGCCACCGCGTATTTATAATAAGGTATATAGGAAAAACCGAATGCATAATTTTACACCGATAACAAATGCGGTGGACACAACATACCATTTACCGCATTTGACATAGTTAACTACCGTCACCGCTCTTTACACTAAACATACACCCATAGCTAACCGATCTGACGGTTGCAGTACTGGATATCTTCTCAAATAAGTGCGAGGTGTCCCGCAAAACCTGCAGTTACAGCGGAGCCGTGCCCAACACGTCACAGTGCACAGGAGCGCTGAACTACAAACGCGGTTTTATTGAAATACAACATCATAATCAACAACGCCACTACATACGCAACGTATACAAGTTTCTCCACACAAACAAGGTGAAAATGTTTATGGATGGGGGGGGGAATAAGTTGATTAAAGGTAGATTTGAATCAGGGGAAAACAATCTCCATTCTCCTACCTAACCCAGGCTGTAGAAAAAGAGGAAGTCAAGAGGGCAGATGCTCTATTTCTTCCGGAGAAAGACCCGACGCTACATGGGAAAATATACATTTAAAACATAAAACCGGATAAAAATTATATAACGTTGTCGCATTTACAGCTAATTATATATAAAATATGTAATTAGTTGTGAAAAATAAAAACACCACACCACTTGCTTATTTGAAGCGTTATATAAAGTGTATAGATGACCGCGATGTGTAATGGGTAATGTAGTTTATTCGCTGTTTATAATTTGTGCGTGGCAAAAATGCTATATTACAGTCAGGGACGGATTAACCCATTACGGGGCACTAGACAAACACACTTCTGGGCCCCTATCGTCTTATATGAATAACAACTAATATACGATTATATACATATTTATATAAATGTTTGCAAAATATTATTTTGCCTTCCAAGAGCAAAATATAATTCTAATATGAAGTTTCTCTAGAATGTTATAAGTATCATACAAACATAATTTGTATAAAAGCTAATGCTATTTTAAAATGTATACCTCGGCGTGTGACATTTAACCCTACTGCTGATCAATTAATAAAACTACAGTGTATAGCAGGAGCTCACTTGCCTATTTTGGCTGACAGACAGCAAGTGGGTTAGAAGGGGAAGGAAGGTTGTGCCTCTACATATAACTATTGCTAACAAGATATAAATAAATTAAACGTCTGTTTTTAAAAGACTCTGCAACCAAAACGAGAAATCTCTAGGTCAGCTGATTTAGAGGTGAGATTTTACAGAGATTCTTAACCAAAAAGGTCACATAGCCATTGTGCATAAGCATGTTTTAAAATTGTATTTACTGTACATATAGATCACAAAATATTTTATTTTAAGTGGAAGTTTCTGAAGCAGTTGCATGGCTTGGTACCATGAACAATGCACAGATGCACGGGGCATGTTTCAAACCAGACAGCTTCAGAGACTGACTCAGACCCTGGGCGATATCGAATCGAAATACTATCTCTTGTTTGGGAATACCCTTGCTATAAAAACTATGCTAAATTTAAACACAAAGAGCAAGTGAGCTACTTAAATGTCTAACTGAATTCATTCCCGTCCTTTTTTTTTTTTTTTTACCTCAGCTATGTCCAAAGACAACACATGTCTGCCCTCCCTGTTAATAAGTTGGTGAACTGGATGTCATAAGCTATGGGGTGGGTACACACAATGTGTGTTAAAAATATATTATATATATATATATATATATATATATATATATATATATATATATATATATATATATATATATATTTTTAATATTATTTTAACATGTCTTTTTTTCCAGATTTAATTTAAATCTTGTATTTTTTCCCAGATTTATAAATGTTGTGAAAATAAATAAATATTTTTGTTAAATGTGTACATTCAGATATAATTTTTAAATCTAGTTACAAGATTGAACATTTATCTAAATATTTAACAGGCCAGCTAAATCAGGAGTTTGTATGCAAACGAGCTCCGCCTTCTTTGTGCTTTCACGTGATTTGATTGGTTCTTGTAATGTTTAAATTTGCATATTTCTCGATTAGCATTACAAGAGCCAATCAAATCGCGTGAAAGTAAAAGCGAGTGGAGCTAATTTGCAACCTCCAGATTTAGCGGACCAGTTAAATATTTAGCTAAATGTCAAGAGATTTAATATTTAAATATTTAGCTAAATGTAAACGTTAAACACTTCACTGACGTACTAGGGTGACGACTCCTGGTACCTGGACGCCGCCCCCTTGCATGGCCGGCTTCCGACTGACCCTGTAATGAACTGACCAGCCGTTCAGTATGAGCTGTCCTTGCAAAGGTAACACCAAATGTTCCTGTCAGGTCACTGCACTCTAGTTGGTTATATTATTGGTAATAAAACAATGAATAATCCTCTCCCTACACCGAAACCCTAAAGCTAAGCTCAGTGTCCTATAATGCAGCCATTACACATCTAAAGTAGTTCCTGTATGGAGATTAAGCATTTTTGTTACTTAAAAAAAAAAAAGAAAAAAGTGACCGGAGGTCCTGACTTCCTCAGATATCCTGACAGGAATATTTCGTAGTACCTTTGTTGACACTAATCAGTACGAGGCCCACAGTTCCTGTTGTGCAACCCCCTCATAGGTCGGGAGGGAGATTGCTGATTTGGATTCATTCTCTGTCAGAATGCTCCATGATGATAATGTGTGCACAATTAAAATACACTTTAAAATTCAGTTCAAAGGTCATATAGAACAAACTTTCTTATGGAGGTCTGTAGTTTAAAAACAAAAAGAAAATTGAATTCTCCAGTGTATTGTTCCTTTGTACAAAAATTGGGCTTTTAGACTTTTGACAAATTTGACACAATTTTTAATTGCAAATTATATTTTTTTAAAAAAAGTGTTTGAAATCAAATTACTTTGACAAGCCATGTGTCTGCAGTGTTGACAGTCAGCAAGAAATAGATTTATTCAAACTCAAACCTTAAAAAGTTCCCATGCAGAAATATACTGAACTAACAGAGAACTTAGGCATATGTTCATAGGAGCCCTTAAATTAACATAGTGAGTTATTTAATAAACATTTTATGAAATTACTATAGGATTTTCCTTTTAAAAAGAGAATGGTGCAGATTTGTGCTGCAGATGTTTAGCGAATGACACACTGATCATGTTGCCCTACAAAATACCACAGTAAAAACACACACACACACACACACACACACACACACACAAACAGTTTCAAAACCACAGGTTGAAGCTGTAATAGAACCTAATCTTATAGGAGAAAAAACTACCAGACAATAAATAACCGGTTTAGCACACGACAGTGTGCTACAGAAATCAACACGACTTTGCCAATGTCTTTCAAATATAGGCAGTCAGAAAGGTGGAATTATTGGTTTAGGAAATCTCTATTTCCAGCTTTTGATTTCAAATAATCTTGCAGTTTCAGGGTCATGTCACCTGGAGAGTGAATTTGTCCATACCTTTTTAGGGGCTTCACTTTTGTCAGTAACCAACTAGCTGCTTACCCTGATGACACTGCTGAGGTGCCATAACCTAGGAAGTGCAAGTGTAACAGATTTCCAGAGAACTTTCTTTTACTTTGCATGGCACCAGATGTCATGCTTTAAAATGAAATACAAGTTTGTGGTGCCATATATTTGTTGTGAAACTGCATATTTCAGACCTTTATAGCAAATGGAAATGCACCACAGGTAAGAGTTATCTTTATTCTGTTGCTAGCACCACTTTCAGGTTACATAAATAAAACATATCCTTTTCCGAACCAATTACAAATGTTGTCTTGACGACTACACACACCCTTATAAGTCAAAACAGGCTCTTGGCACCAGGCTGTATTCATTTTCTCTGGCACAAAAAAAAAAAAAAAAACCTCAGCCAAATTCAACATAATTATCTTCCTGCTGAAATGAATCAATGTTGTGTGTCTGAATTCCCAGAGTGCCGATGGAAACAGAAAATAAAACTCTGTGATGATTGTTTGTTTAACCTAAAAAACAAATTTTTCTCATCAGATATGACATTTAAAATTGTAGTTTTAAATATATAAAAGTAGCCAAAATTCATGACACAAATAACCCTGTGTTATATAAGCCCAGAAACCAGGTACTCATTTAAGGTACCAATTCAATTTAACTCTGATCAAATGACCAATCAAAGGTCTCCCATCATTTCCACCTCCTCTGCTTCAAATAACAAACTAACTGATAACAAGCTTTGTTAGTGACATATATAAATCGATAGATACAGATATAAGAACCATGAAACAAGCAGTTAAACAAAGAAATACAACCTAATGGACTATCAGCAATGCCTTCTAAACAATTAATTCACAGTTATGAGGGAGTTTAGCTGTTTCTAAAAGCACTTGGGGACATTTTAATTTAATCTAGGCCTATATCTAGTAAAATACCAAAATAAATAAAACAATAAATATAGGACAAGCCAAGCACTTCATGGACTCTATTTTGGAGCAAGTCCAGAGGAAAAGACACATTTTCAGAGCGGGACAAAAAAATTGTAATGGTGAAATTCTGGGCTTTCCGATTTTCTGTGCTTGGCCCACAGTCAACACTGGATTTGCCTTTGAGCTCCCATTGATCAGAGCAAAATCAGCTAGCCATCGTCAAGCTCATCATTCTTCATCAATCCTACTAGTGAGACAACCTACCAGGCTTCAGTAGCTTGGTAATATCCCTTGCTTTGGCCTGGACAGTGAAAACAAGGGGTTCACTTGACAGGAGGAATGGAGAGTGCCAGTTGTAAATGGGTTTCAGGCACAATTCAAAAGTTGAAAAACAGGTAAACTTCACTAAGTTGTTATTTTTACTCTGTTTTACTCCACCTGCATTTGCTTTTACTGTGGTGTACTGCAGCTGTAAACTTTAATAAGGGTAGGTACAGGTAGCAGTTCTAAAATCATGTTCATACATCTTCACCTGGACAATGTACAGCTGCTCCTTTTACTGCAGTTCCCCAGTAACTGTCTAGTGATCTTCCTGGGTTGATCTGACATCATCCAAGGCTATTCAGTGATTTCTGTTCGGTTGCTACACACACGCAAGAAGGGAGATGCATGTGGAACTGGAAGGTGTAGTAGATTTGCAAAGGTGGAAGCCTTTCACCAAAAAAGTTTGGGTGCAATATGAATATGTGTTAGTATACACTTAGGGGATGTTTAAGTATTTTTTCAAAAAGGATTTTAGGGACCCTTTAGAAGTCTGTAACCCCCTACTGGACAATAATTTCTGCTCAGGGTCAGATATTATATGACAAATCCTGTTACCCTGTGATAAAATAATACAGTTTGGAACAACAAAAGTGGTAGTCTATTGATAGTACAGTAACAGCAGCTGGGCACTACACCAAATGTATGACTGAAGTTGGTTGAAGTCTGACTTTACTGAAAAAAATAAAACCAGGATCTAAAACAAGGAAAGAGCGAAGTCCTTGTATTCTGACTTTGCTGTCTATATCCTGTTTCACACTAGAAGACCTTACATAAATGCATAGCAATTGGCCGAGGATAGCTGTTACCACTTTAGAGTTTTGACTGTGGCAATATCTTGTATTGGAGTAGAACAAATTGTTAAAAATGAAGACAAAAAGCCATACTACAATTTTGACACAAACTATACCCTTAGGTTAGAAAACCACGTACTTGTTTTACAAAGTATTTACTTTTACGATTTAGCACATCAAGCAATTGGGACCCGCCTTGACATGGATGAGGCAATAAACTTTTGAGATATTCTGACGTAGTAGTTAATTTAGTATCGACAACTTCACTACTTCTGTCGATTTTGTAAAAAAAAAAAAAAAAAAAAAAAAAAAAAAAAAAAGTACAATATTTCACTTTATGAAACTTACAGTTTCTTGAAATAACAAATATTTTAAGAATGATTATGGTTTGTTGCATATTCGTGGCAACCGCTATCTTTTTTCCTCTTCCATCTTCTACGCAAAAAAAAAAAAAACCCAAACAAGTATCGCGAGAACTGCTCCTTTGTCTCTCTCTCTCTCTCTGTAGGGTTGCTAACTTGGTTGCCCCAAATAAAATCTCGCGGTAGTTACTACTGTTCCATTCCACTGGCCGGTGGAAGGTGTCGGTTAAAAGGGCTCGAGTCGAGTGCAGATACAGACAAGAGTAACACCGTACGGGGACAAAAACTGTTATATATAATAATAATAATTTATATATATATTTAATCAGAACTTAAAGTAACAGAGGCAGATAAGAGAAATATCAAAGAAAAAAAAAATATCATTCTCTGCTAACAAAACAAATAATTGATATTCGTTAGTTATGAGTCATGTGGCCGTCGAAAATGCACTTAGTCTAGATCAGCAGGTGAGTTAAAGATACGTTATTTTTATTTAAAATGTAACCGAGGAACTAACTGAAAACGCGGTGTTGTCGGTGTGCCCGGTGTTTCAGAAAAGGGATTATCTGGCATGTCTTCTGTGCTTTCGGGGTTTAACTCTGTAAAATAAAATGGTGGTGGTGGAGGAGGAGGTAATGGTGATGATGGCGGAGCATCGCGTTTCAATCGCCAGACCTACAATGGCGGCCTTTGTTCTGTCGGAACCGGCTTCTCGGTATATTCACATTACTGCTACTTAAAAAACCTAAAACCAGAGCATAACCATTTGAAAATATTGCCTTCTACAGGGTTATGTATTTTCTACATGTTGAAAAAAAATATCTACGCAGTTAATTTAATATTTTTTTTTTCAAATGGGCCTTCCCGGCTTTTATTTTTCTAACAACGCAATTGATTTTTTTGACCGGTTTCAATAATGTTTTTAAACTAAGAATCAAAAGAAGGAATCTGTCAAAGTGTTAAACTTAATCTCTTTTTATTGAAATTACTCGTGCTTAATCCAGAAAACTTAGACTTTAACACTTTTTATTTACTATTAAATAAAAACATAATGGATTTTTACAGTGGCTTTTTGATTTAAATAAAGATGAAGTTTTTATTTCTATATTTGAGAACTTTGAATTTGCTAACTAAATATTTTATTGAATCATAGGCTTTCAATAAGCGGTATTAACTGCTGGTTGCGTTGTTTGGCCGTGGAGTAACTTAAACTAAATCGCTATCTACACAATTATTAATGTTGGTCAAATAAAAAGGCTTCTAGAAATGTTGAGTGCACTTACCTTTACATATATATTGCGGTTTAAATTTCTTAACGTTCCGATATTCTATCTTCTTTATTGCTTTAATCGACTTTATTATTACATTAAATATGGTCATGGATTTATGCGAAAGTTTAAACCCTTGTCGGAAGCTGAACTTGTAGTTTGAATTGTGGAGGACACAGAAACCGGTTAACGGTTATTTAATAAAACCAGATGTTTATTGCTAGTATAAAAGACTTGCTAACCTTACCAGTCGCCACAGACGGTAAAAAAAAATAAAACGGCATACTCGGGAGTTTGTATTCTGACTAGCTACAAACGAATCTATATGCGCAAACAATTTTAAAATTCGTTTTATTTATAATATATATTTATATAAACAAGTGTTATACGTAGTATGTAAATCTTCAATCTTTGTTTGGAAAGCGTAAACATTTTTACATTAGGTTAATTACTGCGTAATTTAGCTGCGTAATATCTGAAGTAGGCGGGGGGAAGCCGGTCTTTCCCCAAGTTAGATATTTAAACACGTGACTGTAGACTGGGAGCCAGAATTGATCTGGGCTGCTGGTTGGCTGGCCAGCATCTAATCTTAAACCCTAATGGCTTGTTTAACAGATGGTCGTGGAGGTTCATTTTAAAGCTTTACCCATGGAATTTTTGTCAACATACTGTAGTCACTGGCCTATAGACTAAATACCAGTTACTACTCAGCAGTTACTTTTAAGGCACTTTATTCAGTTAAGTGGTTTGTCAGAGGTGTAATTTATAAATTATGTAACCATGTTCTGGATTTTTTTTCCCCCCCAGCTTGCTGGCCTAGACTTGAACTCCGCTGCTGACGGACAGGGAGGTGGAGTGTCAGGCAGTGAGTATCTTATGCTTTTTAACTGAACTTAAACTTACATGTTAGAAATAAGTGTGCCACAGAGCTGTACACTTCATCAAGAGGCAAACTTAACTGAAGTTCACAGTTCATATTCTTGGAACTTGTAAGGGTGCTTTTTACATTGGGTTAGAGCATCCTTATTGAAACTACTTGGCTATAGGTTCCTTAGTGTGTATTCTTGCCTACTGGTGGTTTACGTCGCCTGTTTTTTTTTCTACCTAGGACGTTACATTCCACCCCATTTAAGGAACAAAGAAGCTTCTAAGAATGGTAAGCACTGAGCTAAGATTTTGTCTTTTTCCATGGACATGTTGGCCTGGTGTCTTTGATCAGTGACAAACATTAAGCTGGAGAAAATCTTACCAAATTGAAGTTGTTCATTAATATTCCAAGAACAATTTGATTGGAGAACAAGTAGCAATGGATTGCTTTTGTATCATGGTAGAAGTTTTTGTGTATAGAAATGCATAAGTACCATATGAAGAGATTTCACAATTCAATCAGAAAAAAAATACCTAAATTCTGAAATTAAAGTGTTGCCATACCCCAACTCTTTTCTATACAGGTTTAACTGTAAATTTTACCATTAGAGGCTGAACCAGAATTGGCCGACATTTTGTAAGTCTTCCAGCACTTTTACTTCTTGCACTGTGTCACAGTCTACTATAGTTATGTTTCCTAAACATATATACAGGTCTGCTGTGTTCAGAAAGTTTAAATATAAAAAAAGGGCAACATAGTTGCTAATTGAGATCCGAACATGTTTTGCATGGGTTATAGCAATAATTTACCTGAATTTTCAAGTCAAACTTGGAAGTGGAACTTGAAAATAGGTCCGGTTGCAATATGTGAAGCTGGACTTGAGAAACTGTGCAAGCCAGACTTACTTCAAACCTGGGTAGAGGATGGCTTGAACAGACTTGATGTTTCAAATCATACTGTAAAGCAGTGGTTCTCAAACTTCCTGGGCTGTGCCCCCTTTCCTGTTGTCTATGGTACTTGATGCCACTGATCCATCGTAATAACAAACCAGCCACTAATCCATCGTAATAAGAGCAAACGTAACATTACAAGTTCAAGTTTAGTAAGCTGATAAAGTTGCCAAATGGCAGCAGACTTCATCCAAAAATATGTCGTAGGCACCAGTCAGATGCACAGTGCCATCTACAAACTGTCATGCCTGGATGTGTCCCCAGAAAGATTACAAGTAATGTATGCTGTATAACGGGAAATTGACTGGTGTTAAATTTGGATTTGCTACCTTTTGGGTATTTTCTTCACAGCATGTTCTGTCAGTCTTGTACTGTTACAGTAACTCGTTACAGCATCTACAATGTAACTGCAGCAACTTGGAGAGCAGCAAAGGGCTTCTAGTCGGATACAGTATTTATCGCTCTCTTATATGGCCCTTAAGAACCAGTGAACTTTTATGATGAGCATTTGCTATAACCCTCTGAAGTATTATTGTCAGTCCATTCAAAATAGCCAGTAAACCCAAATTAAGTATCAGCCTGTTACGCGCTATAGCTGTAATTTAAAACAAAAAACATCCTGAACCTTTTAAGGCGGCCCCTCCCCCAAGGATACAGTCTGTGACCCTGTAGGGGGTGCCAATTTCGTAAACAAAACAAAAAAACTTGTTGTCCAAGGAACGAATTGCTAGAATAATCTACTTGTCCTTTTTAAAAATACTTGCCCCTCCCCATCGCACAAAATGCACACAAAAAAGTAGAATATAACTTGTAGGATTTTGGTTTAATTTAGCGGTCCATTTATTCAGCTCTTATTGGGTGTGTCGGGTCCAATTTATTTTCACATGAGCTGTTTTAAAAAAATTTTCAGAGTAAAATGGGTATTAGACACTGCATAGCAAAGGACTCTCAGTACTGCATCTCCAGGCAAGCCCCTCCTTGTTCGCTGTATTTTTCACATACCTCTTCATAGTTGTGCATACTGATGAATCCTCTCCTGATCACTCGTTTTATTACAACTCTTCAATGCGATCCAAGTCATTATTTTATTACTATAACATCTCAAAAAGCTCTGCAAATGTCCCTGATATTCTTTGAGCACTGGACGCAGAAGCAGCTATCTTCTTTGTGTTGGTGTTACCTCTGTGGTGCAGGGGCTATGTCTTGCTCAGATCTGCCCCTTTTTATTTTTCGACTGCTATGGATCTCACTCGGCCATTGAAAGGTTCTCGGCTTTTTCCGGAGAAGAAACGACTAGAGACCTGTGCTTGATGTCATTGCCAACTATTTCTGCTGCTTTGTGGAATTCTGATTTTTCTTAATGTTCATTCAGTTTAACTGCTGAATCCCAGATTTTATAAAGAATGTGTTTGTTTTTTCTGCCAAAATGCACACAGTATTAACATTAGGCTTTTTTTGTTTAATTCTGGTGTATTTATTTTACTTAATAGTACTATAATTATAAAAGGGATTGTTCCAATCCTTACAATATCAAGCACAATGTCATGATTAAGAACTATTTGGGAACAAAGGCAAACTGCTGCACTTGTGCTAACCATGTATCACTGCACCACCAAAATCAAAGAAAACCTGTCAAAATAGCTGCTGTCATTGAAGATACAGAACACATCAAGATGTCTTGTCAAATCTTTGTTTATATTAATTTGCACTACGAACCAGTTTGCTATTTTAAACAAGGCACTGTTTTGGTATTTTATTTGTAGTACGTACTAGTTACTTTCTGTAACTTCGGTTGGATCCCGTTGCCATATATTCAGATTTTACTCCTTTTAGTTGGTATCAGCCATTGTTTTGTGAAACTGACTCCGTTAACTTGATATTTTAATATTGTGTATTAATATTTTGACAGTTTTACATTTACTACACGTGATATCTTAACCACCTGACTCGTGCCTTCACACTCTTCTCCTTACTACCGTGCGCTCACTCTTTACAGGTAAAAAAGAAATTTAAATTAATCCCACACAAATTGACCTCCTTAAATGACTGGCTTTTAAAAATATATATACAATTTGACTTCAATTACTTAATAATCATCACCCCAACTCTTACTGTTGGAGCCAATGGGAGTGAATTACCTAGCAACAATTATGTACAGTATGCAGGAAGGCAGCACCTCAGATGAAACTAAACAAGTTTTTTTTTTGTCATATTAATTGAAACACATAGTTAAACACAAGGTTTTAATAGTTAGTCTTTATAAAATATATATTTTAATTGACAATGCACCAAGAAGTGCCAATATCCAGCACAACCCACGCATGCCCTCTCGAGCCTTATTGCTTAAGCATTTCATTTCTATTAAACATTTCTTAATGTTTTAATAGTTTCACCAGTCTGGATTGTACATCTCCAATAAATAACTAACCTAGTAATATATTATATAAATGTAAACATGGTAAATAAACTAGGTTAGCAGCACTAAAATCGAAAAAAAAATTACATTTTTGCCAGGGAAAGTTTGTCTTAATGATTCTAAACAGTAAACTATTTTTTGTAACTTCACTAGATTGCTGCATTTTAAATGTCAGGTTCATGATTAAGAAAGTTATTTAATTGCTAGTTTACAAAAAACATAAATATCTTATGTTTAAAAGATTAGCATGTGTCTTGACAGAGGCTCTCGCTCTCAGGCAGCCATTTCTGTGTTTCTTTGTAACTAACGGATCAGCTTCTTTCACAGCTAGCCAATGGGAAGTAGTAGGGGTGAGACATATACACAAACATTTTAGACTTCCGCAATTCAGTTTTCTGAAACCTGCATGGCTTCCTACAAATATACCTGGAGTGCCTTCCTAGCAACAGAGTGAACATAGGAAAAATAAATAAACTACTTGTCTTCCTGGCAAAGTATAACAGCAAAACTTGTCGCAGTACGAATTGGCCACTCCTGTGTTTGAACGATTTAATAGGATTTGGGTATTTTTTACTTTTTTTTTTTTTTTTTTTTTTACATACAAGTTTTACTTGAGAATTTTTATGTATGACTATGGAGGATATTTTTGTGAAGTGTTTAAACAGACATTTTATTTATTTCTTTTTGGTGTCATATCCTCCATAGTCATGCATGTCGCTTTTTAAAATGGTGTCTACTTAAGCTGCAACACGTGGATGTAAAGTGTTTGACTAATACGTTTGTGCACAAATATCAATCACCTCAAGGATATGTGGGTTAATGGCTGAATTAATCTGATTTAGCTATCTCCTTAACAACCAATATAATACAATTACTACAGTAAACACTGCTAGGTACAGGTTTGATACATTAAACTAGAACTTGTTTTAATTAACTGTACCTTTTAAGTTGCGTAAACTCTAGTCCCCATTTACTGCAGGGTGGAGCTCATGCTCCCAAGACTTGAGACAGTAAATTGCAGTTGGACAGACTGGGAGAAATGCATGTTAATCATCTAATCAAAGAGTAATGGTTTTTGATGGGGTTGACCATAAGCATACTTATTACCCTAATAACAGTTCAGGAGTTAATTATTTTACGATTATAGTAATATTTGAGATTTTGTCTAATATAGTTAGCTGCTGCTTTTTTTTTTTTTTTTTTTTGTTGGTTATATTAGTTAATTGTTACACGGTTGTATAGAATATTAGTCTTATGATTTTTTAAAAAGGCACATGCCATTTATCCTCACTTTAGATTTCCTGTTCAAGTCCGACTAGGTTTTATATTGCAACTTTCTCAAGCCAGACGTAACCTAGTCTGACTTGACAGTCCGACCTTATTGCAACCGGCTCCAGATTCTTATAGGCTTTTTGTATACTACGCTAAAAGGCAGTACACATTTGCTTGTTACTGCCTTTTGAATTGTAGCTCTGGCTTCATTTATTTCTTTTTTTTTTTTCACAGCAGGAAGTGCTTATACTTCTGGTAGATACAGCGGTTATTCACTCCCCACAATAAGGAGCTGTAAGTTTCTCTTGTAACAGCTTACGCACAGGAAAGCTCTGCTTCATGTTGCGTGCATAAGGATTCAGCTTCAACATTAATGCCATGAAATTTGCTACAAGCTACACACTAATTGCCATTTTAAAGTAACAGACTTGGGCTTTAAGTTGTCTGTCAATATCATGATGTTAACGTCTTGTTTTTCTTTGATTCAGTGCAGTATTCCTGCAGGGTGGGGGGCTGTGGGTGATTGAGATCGGGAGGATCTATTCTGTCCCGGTGCTTTATTAAAATTTAAATACACCCCTAAACTCATTTGACTGTTTTCTCTGACAGTCTTGCATCTCCATGGCAGAATGGAGCAAGGTAAAGCTAGGAAACTGTTTCTTGTTGTTCTGTATAGGTTAACGGTGTATAATGGTGTTTTGCTTCCAAGTGTGATCTACAGTTGGAGATCAAGTCCCCGATTTCTAATAAACTTGCTGATGCCTTGTCGGTTATTACAATTCAAAATATCGCCTAATAACCTTAAAGTATGGATTCACTTGAGACAAGGTAAAGGTGGGGGTTGGGGGACAGTTGATGCTGAAATGACTGTTGGGTCCAAAAAAATGTAAGGTCTTCCAGGCCTCATCTGTTGGGGCATGTTGTGTGCACCTTCTGAAGGTCTGCTCATTTATCCCTTTGGATTCAGTTTTATTCTAGGGTTTTTAACCCTTTTTTGGAGTTTGATTTGTGCTGTAACTCGTAACTAAAGGTTACAGGTACATGTCATGCGTGAAATGAGTGTGCACACACTAGGCTTCCATGAAAAGTTAAGTACTCAGACTTGCCCTGTTTAGTACAGATGACAAAAACCACAGTGTGTGCTTTTAGAAAATGTTTATAAAATTCCTTGGCATGGCCAGATCATCTGATGGTGTATAATAAAACTTCAACATGTAGGGAACATGAGAATCCAAATTTGAACAAACAAAAAGTAATTATGGCCATATATACAAAAGGGACCAAAAAAAAAATGCATTCTAATTTTGTCCCAAGGACCCTGATCATGTGGTGCAAGATGGAGCTATTTACTGTGGTTGGCTACCTAACCCTAACAGATGACTGGTCTCGAGCATCTGAGCAACAAAAAGCAAATACATTTATTGGAAAATAGGTCCTTGTGCCTTCGATGTTGCCATTTCTTGTTTGTGAAGATTTTGTCCGGAAATGTTTGTTTACTACACGAAGGTAGGTCTGTCTTGCAGTGCAGCAGTAACATTGCAAAACACTGGCATTCACGGCTCTCTCCTGACATGGTCCAGTGCCGGAAATGTCTCCTTTTGAAGCTGACACTGCTCTTTCAAACGGAGCATTGACAGCAGGGCTTTCTTTTATAGTGCCGGTGTAAAGAGTTAAAGGGCCAGGTTGCCAGTGGAATTTAACTATTTTTAAATATAAATGTAATCAAATAGAGCACCTATTTCAGCTAGTGGTGTTAGGTTCATAGATGTTTGTAGTATTTGTCTCAATTTAACCTGGAATAAATACTGATACACAAAAGAAACGCAACACTTGGGTCTAATGGATTTAATCAAATATTTTAAATATAGATATCGAACCATCACAGAATGTGAACAAAAATACAGATCAAAGTGTCATACGTTTGCTATGAATCGCGATACACTGAAAACATTACAAAGTAATGACCTCCCTGAGCATTAACACAATCCTGGCACACAGACCTGATCAGCCTCTGGATATTCTGCCACTTTACTGTGTAGCTGAAGCCAGCTGGCGAAGGTTTGCTTGTTGTGGTTGTCTCCTGTGGATGGCACTGCCGATTTTTGATCCTGCAGATGTTCTATTGGACTTGGGTCAGTCAATCCACTCATTTTGGCAACTAATTCAAATGCCAAACACTCAGCACCTGGCATTTTTTATGAAATCGCATGACTTGAGACCAAGCTGCTAGTACTGAATAAAACTGGGATTGTCAAATATGCTGTAGCATACTATAACTTCTGTTTAACAGATCACACTTGGTCAGTACCTGTATAGGCCTACTTTTTTTTTCTTCACTTAGAAATATCTCTGTGTGTGCCTCTCCGAGATTTTTTTTTTTATATACAGTACCAGTCAAAAGTTTGAGTACACTTGCTGGAAACTGGGTGGTTTTTTCATAATTGACAATGTTTTACGTTATGTTTCTGTAAATACTTAAATGAAAACACATGTTACAGTGTACAAAACAAGGAGTATCAAAGCAATCTTGGATTCCTCAAAATAGCCACCCCTTGCCTTAACAGCCTCACAAACACGAGGCATTCGGTTAACAAGTTTCAGCAGGAAATCACCCGACATGTCTTCCCAGCTCTTCTACAGCAATTCCCAGAGATGTAGGGCACTTGTGGGTAGCTTTGCTTTGACTCTTCTGTCCAGTTTGTCTCATACAAGTTTGATGGGATTGAGGTCTGGAGACTGGGCAGGCTAGGTCATTAAGATTGAGTTGTCCTTAACTTTCCTCCTTCGCCAGATAGTTCTTGCACAACTTTGAGGTATGTTTCGGGTCATTATCTTGCTGAAGAATGAAGGACTGCCCAGCTAGCCATAATCCTGATGGAATGGCATGCCTCAAGTATGCTATGATAGCCATGCTGGTTGAGCTTGCCATGGACTTGGTAAAGATCACTCTGTCACCAGCAAAGCAACCCCAGACCATGACACTGCCTCCTCCATGCTTGACAGTGGGAACCACACATGCAGAACTCAAGCGCTCTCCCTCTCTGCGTCTTACAAATACTCGATGGTTGGACCCAAGTATTTCAAATTGACTCATCGGTCCATAAGACAGACTTCCACTCCTCAAACGTCCAGTTTCTGTGTTTTTTGGCCCATGCAAGTCTCTTATTCTGCACTCTTAACAATGGTTCTTTTGCAGCAGTTCTTCCAGTTAGGCCAGATTCACGCAATCTCCTCTGAACAGTTGATGTTGAAATATCTACTTCTAGTAGCATTTAGCTGAACTTGTATTTCAGGGGCAGTTAGTCACCGGTTTCGCAGACATGAACTTGTTCTCTGATTCTGAGGTCACACTTGGCCTGCCTGACCTTGTTCGGTCCTCATGAGTGCCATTTCATTGAAATTGACAAGATTTACATTTTCATTTAAAAATTACATTTTTTGAATGCAATTCACTATCAGCTTGTATAAGTACATGTATCATATAATGAAATATTAAGTGTTTTATACAGTTAAAAGCATAGATAATCATAAACCTGGTTTCAAGCAGACTCAAACTTTTGACTGGTACTGTATATGCACACGCTATTTTTTTGGGGGGTTGGGGGGGGTTGGTTAACCCAGGATCGAAGTGTATTTTATTCATTTAAAAGCAATACTTATTTTTTCCTGCATGGCTTTTAAACATGAAATTTGACGTGCATGTATAAATCCTAAACTTTAAATTTGTAGAGTAATGTAATTGTTGTACAACCAATCAAGGAAATAATTGCTTCTGAGTTCTACAACCCCTTTTGACACATTGGTTGCAAGTTTCTGCATATACATGTTCAGTTTTATAACTACTTTTCCAGCTTGCTTTGCGTCCCCAGATACACTGTCCTCTATTGAACGCTTGAATTTGTCGTCTTGCTTTAGATTCTCCTGGCTGGGACAATGGACAAGGAAGCAATGGCTTTGTGAATGGATATCATGATGATCGGGATTCTCGGATGAATGGTGGCAACAGCTTTGGAGGAAGAGGAGGATCCACACGAGGTGACAGAGGTGGGCGTGGAGGGTATCGTGGCAACAGAGGTGGTGGCTCCTTTAACCAGTCCCAACCAATTCAAAATACAGGTGGGAAGTACATCATGCCAATGTTCTGTCCTCTAAAACAGTTGCAAGGACATGAGAACAAGTAGTTGGACATCGCTTAATTTAGTTTAATGGTAAACTGAGTTTCTTATGTTGACTCCACTTTTTAAGCTTTCAAACAGTGGCATGAATGTCTGTCAGTAAGACCCAATTTGCAAAACAGCCATTGCAGGTAAGCAAAGGTGTTTGGCTTATTACATAAGGCTTGTGCATCCCTCCTTGTTACAGAAGGTTGCGATGGTGTGCCTTCACTTGCTCCCAAAAGATTTCCCCCCTGCTGGTCTAGCACACGTGGTCTTGATGCTTGTATTTTTAAAATGTAGTCGTACTGACTTGCGCTTCATGGTGTGGAAAACCTAATTATTACAAAATAGATCCAGACATGGTGGTCCCGTGAAATGCTCATTTTTGGTCTTAACAGTAACAGTAATAGTGAAGTTACTAAATGGCCAACAAAAGCTACATTGTCACTAATATACTACTTGTGTTTCTAGGTTTTGCATATGATAAAGATAACTCTGGATGGAACAAAGACCAGAGGGACCCCTACACCAGCTTTGGAGGGCGTAACGATAGAGGAAAGTCCTCTTTCTATAGTGACCGTGGAACTGGATCAAGAGGAAGGTAAGCAAAGTCTATGTGGTAATTCTAAATTAACTAAGGGTGGTCTGTTTTTAAAAAAAAAAAAAAACACACTCCAGTTATTTAAAGTATTGTTGAAAGGCTGTTGAATGGTGCTGGGATGAACATTGGATGTTTGACCAAGCTTGATTTTCATTGTATTGCAGAAGGTAATAAGCCATTAAATATAACACTTTAAAAGAAAAATATTGAGTATGAATTACGTTGTGTACGACTTTTGTTCATGAAAAAATAAAGGACACCACATTTGTGTCGCTGTCTTCAATAGCCTAATGAAGTGGCCAAAGGCACATTTTGATTAATTTAACATTACTGAGGTACTTTAAGCCTTTTTTGTAGCTAAAGCTACATACTGCTCAATACTGCTGATATAATGTCCATCTGTTTGGAAAGCTGCTCCATCATATAGTATGTTGCATCTTGTTGGTATGTCTTGAATAAGCACTTTGCAGAGACCAAACTGTTCTTGGCGCCGGTGTAGTTAAGCCTGTGCTGTAGAGCTCATTTTAAAGTGGCCAACCAACTTTCGATGGACATACGGTCAATCTCCTTTACCGCCAGACCTTTGCAAATTGAAAGTTGTAAACAGCCCTCTTTTTTTTGTCATGAGCAACATCTTGGCAGCATTATCTGTAACTATTACAACTATTTAAGGGGGATTGCAAATAACAGTATATCCTGTAAGTGTTGCTGTAGAATCAGTTTAGTTTAAGTGCCAGTCACCACCATCCTATGTGTTCAGTGCAAGGCCCACGGGCCACTGGCGACCCCTGACGTGCGGCCCCCGACAGTACACAAATATGAAAGGCGGTGTGGTGACCCTCACACTGTGTTATTGGTGAAAGTGGTCTCTGAATTAGTGAAGAACACTGGTCTATGTAGTGACAAGTTAGAAATGTGTTACTCGTTTGCTACGCTTGCCCTGGCAACAGATACCTAGACAAGTAAAACAATGTTTTCCAGTTTGAATTTAAGTGTGTGGTGTTTTTTTGTTTGTTTTTTCTAAATCAGTGTGCTGCTGTTAATTTCTGTAACTGTTTTGCGACATGGCACTTGTACTCCTGGTTTAAGGTAACGCAGCAGCTCAATAAGAGCTTCGTTTTCAACAATGGATGCATTCTTGAAAAAAACATTGTTAGTTAATTTCATCATAATAGGTGATATTTATTTTTGTTTCTTTGCCAAATCAGTGATGGTCTTTTGGCTTTTTATCTAGTTCTTTGGAAAGTACAGCATGCAGCAGTTTCACATGTTCCCGCAAATTGGTAGTACTACCATGACTGGGCATGAAGTGAAGGTCATGAAGGGCAAGGCAATGTTGCCTTTTGTTGGGTGTGAAGATTCAGGGGAACCAAAGCAGTTTTAGGAGGTAGAAAGGCAAAACATAAATCCATCCCAAGAGCACCAAGGCAATTTCATACTCCTTCATAAAACAACAAAAATATAATCTATGTTGAAATTAATTCTAACAAATGTTTTTTGATTGATTCACACACTAATTGTTATAAAAAAAAAAAACATAGGTCTCTTCCATTGTAAAAAATAAAATGTGTGGCTTTTTTTTTTTAAACTGTTTCATAATGAGAATACTAGGAGTGGGAATTTCAAATGTTTTGAATAATCGACCTCTAATTGAAATTACGTGTAACTAGGGCGTCTGATTTTTTTTGGGTGTTTTTTTCTTCTAAATTTAGGAGAATTGTTTAAAAGATTGTGTAGAATTATTTAATGACAATGTTATTTTTTATATGCAATAAAAAATACATATTTGGGTAGAAATCTGGGTATTCTTTAGAAATAGACATGCTTAAGCACAAAGTGTTGACAGTTGTCAACAGTAAGTCCAACGTATGTATTTCCAAACATTGGGGTATGCAAACTTTTGCGCGCTCTCATATTTTATATATACTGTATATGGAGAAATTTCAAGATTTATTTGTAGTGGAGTTGCAAGTATAATTGCATACAGAAAACCTAAACCACTTTACTCTCTGCTGTTTTTACAAAGAAACTACGGAAGAAGTGTGCAAAAACCTTAAAGCTATATTACTTTAGGGGGAAAAAAAGCCACATTTTTTGAATGGGTAAATCAGCTTACAGTCATTGGTGCTAGTTCTTCTGTTGCATTTGAATTAGACACTGTGCATGCAGTATGTGCCTATTCTGGGAGAGAAATCGGGTAAAACCTGGAAATCGGACGCCCTATGTGTAACAAGCCTTCTCCCCATTAGCGGCATCCATGCCTACAGAAATGCATTATATAAATACATGACCAATAATTGCTTGCAAAAGGGCTAAACAGTAACTTGGACCATAAAGCAAGAAGTTTAAGTACACAACTAACCCACTTGTGCTGCAAACTTTTAAAGCCATTAGCAATAGACAGTTGAAGGTATGTGCAGAGTATGGATTGGATTACCACTCAAGAAGGAATTTGTTTGCTAAAACAATTAGCAGCATTGTTTTGAACGCAGACAGTGATTTTTGCCTTTTTATTTTTTGCTGTGTGCCTTTCTTCCATTGCAAAACAGAACTTTCCATCTTCCATTCTCTAATAAAATGTGATAATGTAAGACTGCACCAATCTGTCATAATGGCAGCTTTTCTGCAATTAACAGCAGTAGTACATTCTGAAATGTAATTTCTAGAGTCTAGCCATGATGGTTTTATGTACTGGAACTGTATACTCTGGCTCCACAAAATGCATCTCATTTCGTAGTGGTCTCCATTTAATTTATCAAAATTCAAAGCATTGCTCTTCTTCGAAGCTGCCATTGTAGCTGTTGGACTTGACCACAGCAGAAGTAAGAGTACCGGAAACTGCTTCACTGGCTTGCCAATAGCAGAGCTACCTAATGAAGTGTGCCTGCCTATCTGTCAATTATATCTGCAGTGGCCAGTAAAGGTTCTCTGGTTGTAGTCGGTGCTTTTTTCCATTTGTTAACAATAATGTAATTTGAAAAACAATTGTTTAAACACGAGTATTCAAACCTCTGTCAAAGCATTCAAATGTTAATTTAATGGTTAATATTTAAATATTCACCCCTTAAAAAAAAAAATACAAAAGATATTGTTAAATATTCAGGGTATTTTTACTAAGCTCCACACACCACTGACTAATAGATTGGACTAGAGTCCTAGATACAACCTTAGTGATACAACTGTACAAATAAGTGATGTCACTGAAGGGAAAGTTAGATTCAGGCTGTAGTTCAACAATAGTGGTCAAATTTTTGCGGGGGGGGGGGGGGGGGGGGGGGTTGCGAGCGGTGAGCCGAGGATACAGGTAATAATTGGGCACGCCAAATTGAGAAGAACTGGGTTAAATTGGAGAAGACTAAATTTTATAAAAAAAATAATAAATTATTGGTACGAATTGTGAACCCAATTCTTATCTGAACATTAAGTCAATCCTTGAACACTTCGCTGATGGGGTTTTTTTTTTTAAACATTTTAGTTGGCGGGGGGGGGAGGTGACGGGTGACACTGCCAGTGAACATGTGTGCTTTGAAGATATCTGGAAGCCTGGTCATATTGAGTTCAGCCTAACATAACCACACCCCTCTCTCTGTTTGCCCGTCATTAACCACTGATTCAGTACTTCTTTCTTGTGGTTTAGTGCTGGGAGGTGCACAATAAAAATGGCAACAATGTTATGGTCATGAGTAATTCTCGCAGGATGTGATTAGATTGAAATGACAGAACGGGCCAGCTGAGCAAGTTTGTAATTTGGTTGTAGTTATGCTGACAGATGGGCTTACAGGCAACTTGTGTCTTTTTTTTGCATCAAGCAGCTTGGACACTGCCATAAGCCTCATTTTGCAGATTTTTTGAAGTGTGTTTATGCTTTGCAATTATCTTGCATAGTTCCTCAGCTAACTGCGGTGATGCAGAACTCGTCCATAAATTGGTTGCCTTTTAACCTTTCTAGATATGTGGTAGCAAATCTTTATATAAAGCAGTGGAATGCAAGAGTGTTTTTAGATTATGGTTGTAAAAGCTTTGACCAACAGTCTGTTTTGTTAAACAGGTATGACCGTGGAGGATTTGGGTCCCGGGACAGTGGCGGAAACAGCCGATGGGTTGAGGACAATACCCGTGACGAAGATTGGTCAAAACCACTGTCGCCTAATGAACGTGTGGAACAGTAAGTGGTCTGTAATGGTCATTTGAGCAGATCTAGTTGATGGTACTGCAGTAAGCTAATAAGTTGGTTGGCATTAGTTTAACTTTAAATCTAAAAAGTTGCACTTTTTAAACAGATTGTCTCCTAAATAAATGTCATTGCCTAATTTTTTTCTAATGGGGAAATGTGTATTTTTTCAGAGAGCTTTTCTCTGGAGGCAACACAGGAATTAACTTTGAAAAGTATGATGACATTCCTGTCGAGGCCACTGGCTCAAATTGCCCTGCACATATTGAAAGTGTAAGTCTTTACCTCGTATAAACAGCCATTTCAGATTTGAGGGGTGACCTGGAAACCTGATGTCAGAACTTTTATAATAACTGTCAAACCTGTTCTGAAATGTAAGGGTGAGGTGGAAACTAACCCATCAATATTTCAGTTTTGTGAAATTTGTGAAATGTGAATTTTGGCTTGAGTAATTGTGGGTCTAGTTTACAGTACATTTTTTTTAAATGTTAAAGGTGAACCTTCATTTTTATTTTAGTTCCAAGATGTGGAAATGGGAGAAATCATTATGGGTAACATAAATTTGACCAGTTACACTCGACCTACTCCAGTGCAGAAATATGCAATTCCAATAATCAAATCAAAGAGGGACTTGATGGCCTGTGCTCAAACAGGTAATTGCATTGGGATTATGCCCGTTACTTGGTCTCTAATAGTTGTACGTTTTTTTATTTAAGTGATGTCTTTGTAATATTTTAATTGTCCACTTCCAGGCTCTGGGAAAACTGCAGCGTTTTTACTTCCAGTTCTCAGCCAAATCTACACTGAAGGTCCAGGAGAGGCTTTACAAGCAGTAAAAGCCAACCCCCAGGTAATACTTAAGCAGTGAAGACCTTGATGCACAAGACTGTAAAGACTGTGGCTTAGGCAGCAATATGAATGTCCAGTGAAAATCTTGTTGTTGAATGAATAATGACAAAGAACAAAACACGAAGGGCTTTCTTAGAATTTTTAATGTTTTCCTTCTCATACTCTGACATTAACGGGTGTGGAATTTGCTTTATGCCCAGGACAAGTTTTACTATTGTATTTTGCCCTTTGGACAAGTAGATCATATAATGCTGCTGAACTGGTTCCCCCCCCATAGATATAAAAATATGACAGGGGGACAGGGGTCCTCCTCTGCAGCAAAACATTTCATACAGTTTCCCCATTTACTACAGTTCACCAGTAATCGGTGGTTGTTCTTGCCATGTCCTGTGGCATTTATTTCACGCCCATGAAATTCTGTACTCCGATGGGGTTATTGATGTCTAAAGTATTGTACAGATGTACCTGATGGTGGTGGTTTTAAAATTACATGTGTATCAATTCCATTCTCTCCAGGAAAATGGAAAATATGGACGCCGTAAACAGTATCCACTCTCTTTGGTTCTGGCCCCAACCCGAGAACTCGCGCTCCAGATCTATGATGAAGCGAGAAAGGTATTTGCTCTTTGTGCATGTGATTTTTATATGTGTGTAATGTATGTGTGTGTGTGTATGTGTGTGTGTGTGTATATATATATATATATATATATATATATATATATATATATATATATATATATATATATATATATATATATATATATATATATATATATATATATATATATATATAATGTGTGTGTGTGTGTGTGTGTGTGTATGTATGTCTATGTCCTATATATAGATATAGATAGATGCTTTCTTTAAGTAAATAAATGAGCCACCTGCCCAATGTTTTGTTATGTTGTACATACCTTAAGGGAGCCTGTGTTTGAATCAAAACATTGGATGTATTTATAGGTTTGACGGCATGACCACTACTTGTTTATATTCAAATCCATTATTCTTGCATGATAATATTGACAGTTTACATAAATAAAATATAACTGCACATTCATACAGGATGAAGGCTATTTGCATCCTGAGCCATTTGAAACGAAAGGCATGAAACCACAGTGACGTCTCTCAGTGGAAAATATACTTTAACTTTGACACATTTGACTACTTGAGACCATCCCTTTCAATTCAAACAGTAGAGAAATGTTCACTAATGAGCAAAATGAGAATATGAAAAAAAATAGAAGTAAAGCTGGTACATTTTGTATCTGGGAATGGGAAATTAAAACAAGGTAAAGACAATCATCCAAATAAAGCTGAAGCACTAACGAATAACTACATAAATGGCTGTACAGCATTGAAACACCTTAAGCTTAAAAAAAAAAAAAAGCTGTACTGCTGAACATCTTTTAATATTAGCATCAAAAAGGTATCCATGTGTCAGTGAGTTGCAGGAAAACAATTCCATCTCAGATTTCTGTGACAGTTTATAAATTTTTGGCCTTGTAATTTGACATCACAGAAACCCTAGGTGGAATTATTTTCTTGTAATTCAGAGGCGTGTGTCGATATAGATATTCATGCTTCAGTGAGTTGCAGGAAAATTATATATAATTTATAGGTCTACTTAAATACGTAAATTTTCCACGATTTTTTTGTAGCTAGGTTATGGAATAACCTTAAGAATTTGTACCTGTTTAAACATTAAATAAACCGAAGTAGATAATATTTCAGAGCACTGAAAGCCTAAAAATAGTGGTACTTGCAACCTTCCTAAAACTGAGGTACCTTTTTGTGCAACACCAAGGTCATCAGAACAGAAAACAGTTGTGGACTATATTATTTAAATGGCAGGTAGGCTATGTGTTCTTGCCATGCATACACTGTAAACTCTATGTAAATTAAAATGTATATTTGTATGCAGTATATGCAAGGTACTGTGGTGTAGCTTTTTAATGTGGCAACATTAGCACACTTTTGCCCAACCTAATAGTACATAAGTTCAGTTCCTTTAGTTTCAACGAATAATCTGTAGTTTAATCTGAGTTTGTTGTTTGTATATTGTACAGTCATTTGTAATGTGTAAAGAGCACATTACAGATAGTATTTTATCAAAATAACTTAAATTTAGCAGTATAAATTGGCCTTTTGTTTTAAATTCGGACACAATTGTAACCTATCCTTGGTTTAGTGAGAGACTACTGTATTTTTTAGTATAACCAGTTGAATTTAAATGAGCAAACATATTAATATTGCTTTTTTAATTTATCCTGCAGTTTGATTTACTATAACAAATATTTAAACATGTTAATGGGTGTTTTTTTTGCAGTTTGCTTACCGTTCCAAAGTACGTCCATGTGTAGTGTATGGTGGGGCTGACATCGGACAGCAAATTCGTGACCTGGAAAGAGGCTGTCATCTCCTGGTAGCTACTCCTGGCCGTCTTGTAGACATGATGGAGAGGGGAAAGATTGGTTTGGAATATTGCAAGTGAGTAGGCAATTTTTAAACTTTGTATTTTCCGATGGTTTTTACCCTGGTTTTCTCCCTAATTTGGAATGCCCAATTATTTTTATTCCGGTTCACCGCTGCAACACCCTGGCTTTCGCATCCTCCGAAACGTGTTCCTGCCATTCCATCATTTTTCGCGTAGTGGAGCCACCAGACCTAATACCGGAGAACACAGATCTGAATGACACCACTGCAGACCCGCAGGCACCCTATCAGCCGCAGGGATCGCTGGTGCACGTTGAACCGTGGATTGCCCTGGTGGTGCTCTGCCAGTTGTGCGCTCAAAGAATGTCATGGACATTTGCAGATCTTTGTTATAGTAATAAAATAGACTTGGATTGCATTATTGAGGAGTTTGGTGATAAAACGAGTGATCAGCAGAAGATTTATCAGTATGCATGTCTATAAAGAGGTCTGTGAAATACAGCGAACACGGGGTGGGGCTTGGTTGGAGATGCAATATTGATTTGCATTGCAACGCCCTTTGAAACCTGTTTTACTGGGGTGGGGGTGGTTAAACAGTGTGTGTGAAAATAATGGACTGCAAAGGGTTAATCGGACCCAACATCCTTATCTACAGATGCACATTTTGCTTTTAAATATTGGGACTGGTTAGGGCTGCCCCTATGACCACTCTGACATTTCTACACTTCTTTTTTTATTTTATTTTAATTCTAGGTATCTGGTGCTGGATGAAGCAGACAGAATGCTTGACATGGGATTTGAACCTCAAATTCGTCGCATTGTTGAGCAAGACGCCATGCCTCCAAAAGGAATCCGTCACACCATGATGTTCAGTGCTACTTTCCCTAAAGAAATCCAGGTAAGAAAACTACCAGATTGAGTGTGAATCTAAAATAAGAATTCTACGTGTAACTAGTGGCTTGATGTACTGTAACTTTGGAATTCTTCAGATCCTTGCTCGTGACTTTCTGGAAGAGTACATTTTCTTGGCTGTGGGCCGTGTTGGGTCCACCTCCGAGAACATTACCCAGAAAGTTGTTTGGGTAGAAGAGGGAGATAAACGTTCCTTCCTGCTTGATCTGCTGAATGCTACAGGTAAATGCTGATTGTACTGCTGTTAAGTTCTATAGCGACGTCTACTTTTTGTTTAGTTTAGCTGTAGTTGTAATTGTGCAGTGTTAATTATTGAATATGAAGTTCAGTTTTTGTCTGTGCTGATTTAAGGTTCAATGTTTGTTGCGGAAGTTTCAGATTTATTAATTGTCTCAATAATAATGTGACTTGCAAATTCAAGGAAATACTTCCTTTAGTTGGCCTACTGGCCAAGAGCAGGTCTTGGGAGAACTATCTTGGCTTGCATTACAGTGGAGTAACATGCTGAAATGCATACAAGATGACAAGTGCTGTAGAATATGCTTGAGGCACACGCAATATAACTGGGGTGACATTCCAGGCTCCCAAAACTGTTTATACCTTCAGGATACTAGTTACAATGGCCTGCTCTGCCCCTCCCAAGTGGTAGGCATGTTTGTTGTAATTGTGGACGTATAAGTGCATATTAAATTGTTAGTTCTGCTTGAAAGTATTATACGTTTATTGCGAGATTTGGTTTTATTCAAAGTAATTCCGAGTGAGGTTCAGGAAAACGCAAGTGAAATCTCCGACAAACCTGGTAAGTAGGCAATATTTTGTTACTAATACTCAATATTAAGTGATAGAATGCTTCTCATTTCATTTATTGGAGCTAATTGTGTAAAATTCTAATTGAGTTTTGCTTTGTAATGTGTTGTAAACATCAAGAAATATATCCACGCATAGCAACATTTTGAAAGAGCAGTCAAATTGACTTTTCAGAAATGCTGTTCCCCTTGTTGGAAGTTGTTTCTGACTCATGGCTGACAACCAAATGTCTAGTTTCCCCTAATTTTAGGGTTTCTTTTCAATGTTTTACATCCAATTTAGCCAGCATATTGCAAGTTATGTTTTATAATCCCTCAAATGCTTGCATAACTTTGTGTGCTCTGACATGTTAATTGTCCAGGCTGCGAAATAAAATTAACATGTCCAGAAAACTCTTGGACAAAATACAAGGAATGTATACATTTTGGCTTGTGTGTTGTGGTCTTCAAGAAAATAACTTTAAATCTGAATATTAAATGGCTTGTGTTTTGAAACACAAGGTGATGGCTTTTTTTCCCTTCCCTGTGGCTTCCTCTGATAAATCCTGTGTGGATTGCTGTATGTTGCATAGTAATGTAGACGTTGAGCAGGTTATAGTTTTGATCAGATTTCAGCTGCTGTTACAACCGGCTATGCCAGTCAGTTTAAAGTTTTAACCGTGATCCCAGAGTACCGATTTTTACTGTTAGTTTATTGCATAGTACTTGCTGATAGTTTTGTTACGAATGTTAACTTTTTTTGCCCCCCAATTTGATGTGATAGCTATTTTCTAAATAAACAAACCCTGTGACAAACATTGAACCCTACTAATAGACATGCAGTAGTAAGGTTATAAAGATTGGATTTTGGATATGTTGGATATAGTCTGCAATTGGTCTAAAGTTTAATGTCATAACTTGGTAGTCTTGAATTGTAGAGCTAATTATTAACCAAGTTCATACCCTGTTTGCACAGACCTCATTGCTTTGTAAAATTACACATTCTATGTTGTGGAATGGTTGTCAATTAAGGTAACTAGTTAATTATCAATTGAGTTACATGTCATGAAACATGTGTTTTTAAAATAAAAGGCAGCAAATCTAGATATCCCAACTTGTAAATCTGGCACTGATTTGGCATGTTGGGCTGTAACCACTGCTATTATGTGTGAGTACATGAAACTGTAGCAACCAAATGTTTTTGTATGAATAGGCAAGGACTCCTTGACTCTGGTATTTGTGGAAACCAAGAAAGGTGCAGATGCCCTTGAGGACTTCCTGTACCGTGAAGGCTATGCTTGCACCAGTATCCATGGGGACCGTTCACAGAGAGACAGAGAGGAAGCCCTTCTCCAGTTCCGTTCAGGAAGGTGCCCAATTTTGGTGGCCACAGCTGTAAGTATCAATCAGTTGAACATTAACAGATAATGCCAATTTGGAGGGGGGTTGAGTGGAAGTGGAGATGAAGTGAAATAGACTGATTTTGATTTAAATTTTGCAGGTGGCGGCTCGTGGCTTGGACATTTCTAATGTGAAACATGTCATTAACTTTGATCTTCCAAGTGACATTGAAGAATATGTCCATCGCATTGGCCGTACTGGCCGTGTAGGAAACCTTGGTAAGCAATTTAGTTAAGCTGTGATGCTTAGTCATTAAGGCCGAGCGTATAAAGGGCTTTATAGTGTATTGAAATGCTTTATTTTGGAATTATTAATTTCAGAAAATTGCAAATCACAATTATTGAAGGGTTGGAATGTTCACTTTCTATGAAACTGCTTTATTTTTTATTCATTCTCCTTTTAGGTCTGGCAACCTCATTTTTCAATGAGAAGAACAGTAATATTACCAAGGACCTCCTTGATATTCTAGTTGAAGCCAAACAGGAGGTTCCCTCCTGGCTGGAGAGCCTGGCTTACGAGCACCAGCACAAGAGTACCGGACGTGGGCGTTCCAAGAGGTAAAGTACTTGCCTTGTTCCTGAGATTTTGTTTATAAAGTCACTTTCTTTATGCATGTCATTATCTACTATCTATACACAATCAGGACTGCAGCACTGCTCTAACTTGAGTAAAGATTAATTAAATGTGTGTCTCAGGTTTTCTGGTGGATTTGGCGCAAGAGATTATCGTCAGACCAGCAATACTTCAAACAGCTTTGGCAGCCGTGGAAGCCGTCCTGGGGGAGGCCATGGTGGAAACAGAGGATTTGGTGGTGGTTCTGGTAAGCTTTCTTCCAAAATATATATAGCAGTTACTTGGGCAGATTTAAACTTGGTATTTGAATGCCTTCCTCTTTTTTAAAAAAAAACAAAAAAAAAAACACTTGTGTAGTTAATTCAGCTTGCATGTAAAGTGGCTGCCTGTGTTGGCTGGACCCAATTTGATAAGTCAAAAAGTACTGTCTGGATTTTATATTTTGATGCATGGCAATCCTATCCTGACATGTGACATTTTCTTAGGTGGCTTTGGAAACTTTTACAGCAGTGATGGTTATGGAGGAAACTACAACTCTCAGGTTGACTGGTGGGGAAACTGAAGATCCCATCTATCACAGTGGAGGTCACCATGCCAAACTAGCTGAATGGAAACCACATGTAACTTAGCCAGACCTATACCTTGTGTAGCTTCAAGAACTCGCAGTACGTTACCAGCTTTGATTCTCTGAAAACATTCTTTAAAGGGAGCTTAAAGCAAATGAAGATGGCCAGCAGAGAACCAGAGCATCACACCTTAGATAAGACAAAACATGACGGCTGTCTTTTTTTTTTTTTTTTTTAATGCCTATAGAATCTTGGACTCTAGAGTTTTCAGCTGCACTTCATTTCTTTCTTTTGTAAACCTGAGGATCATTTGTTTGTTAATGTACTGTGCCTTTAACTTTTAGACAATTTATTTTTTATTGTCATACTGGCTCAAGTTGGCCAAGATCAATTGTTTTTGTAAGGCATAGCTTGGACTAAATCAAACCTTGGCAAATACTGGGATGATGTGACTTGAGTCATTTTTGTTCCATTTGAACTTCAAATTGTCACAGGGACAGAGTTTATCAGGTTGCCTACATTAAAGGCTTTAGCACAAGCAGCTTGTAAACACCAGAAGCGTTTGATAAAGGTATTGATTCCTTGTGTGGCAAACTGTATTTTAAGGAATTAAGAGTTCAGATTTTTTGCTCACTCTATCCTGGATAGGTACCCATTAGGGTCATGGTAGTCTTCAAAAAGCCATTCCAGGTGGTGATCTTACTAACCAATAATACATCTGTGCTTTTTAAAAGCACTGGCTTTTAGATACACACAAATGCTGGAACATGTTACTCCACTCTTCAAATTTACTTGACAGTGTTAAGGCAGCTAGTAAAGTACCGCAAACTACCCATTTAAGCGGCTTTTTTTTTTCCTTAACACATTCTTTAAGGGGTAATTTTGAAAAACCTTTTTTTTTTTTTTTTTTTTTTTTTTTTTTTTAAGGTGTTTCTGAACTTTACATATGGGTAATCTTAAATAGACAAATGCCTGCCATATTGAAACTGAAGTAGAATGGCTATAAAAGGACCACAGCACCGAAAGCAGCCCTGCAGAAAGACTAGGCTGATTGTCTTATACGCATGCTAGTGTTGATGTTTTTTGGTCAAGAGGATAAAAACGGAGGAATTCTGCAGCAGGCTTTATTTTATTACAAACATAAACATTTTCTCTTTTTCAAGCTGCGTTTAAATACTGACAGACTTCCTCGGCTTACTATTTAACTTCGTGGGGAGAAAAATGGCTCCTAAAATTTAAAGTAAGCTGTATTGAGGATTGCGGAGGTCAGAAATGTACTAAGAACTGCACAAGGTGTTGGTGGCATTCAGAGTGCAGTTTTATAAACCAGAGTGAGTTGCGTAGGTTTCCATTGCATAAACTGGCTGTATAATCCATTTAGATCTGGCCAAAGAGGATATATTTTTCCTCCTGATGATACATTAATACTGTAAACTACTTGGGAGTTAAACTGCCTTGATGTGTATTTAAAATCATTGGACAGGGTGCCAGCATAAGCTTCTTTTTGGAAGCAAGGTGACTTGGAAGAAAAAAGCATTTAAGTGCAATAGATTTATTCTCAAGTGTGTTGTGCCTTGTTCGGAAATTTTTACCGCTTTGAAGCGGATGCAGTGACAGTATTGAGGTAACTTAAGACGACTGGTGCTATTTAAGTTTAGGCCCTTTGTATGTCGTGCTCATCACGGTTTACAAAATTTATTTTATTGCACATTTAAAGAGTTTTATATAAATGTCTTGTGTGCTTTGTCCTTAAGCTTCCAAATATTGTGTGGAGATTGTGAAACGCAGCTTGTTTACAAAAGGGGAAGAGGCTTGATACTGAACCGGGATTTATTTGGGACCAGGGGGATTAGCAGTTGGGAATTTAGCTATTTGCACACAGATTTCTAGATTCTACTTTTTTGCTGCTAGTTTTGTGTAATTTATTAAGCATTTTTTTGAGAAATATTTATTTTTATAAGCCTAAAAGTGATTTCTTTGAAAGTTTCAAAACTTGACCAAAAGACAGTACAAAAACACTGGCACTTGAATGTTGAATGTCACCCGTATGCGTGAAATTTATATATTTCGGGGTAGTGTGAGCTTTTTAATGTTAGTCATATTGGACTCGGTGTCAAATCCACACCTGTTATTGGCCTTAAGGCCAAATGTTTCTATAGAACTATATTAAATTGGCAATCAAAATTTAAAAAAAAAAAAACAAACATGCCAAGGTTTGGATAAAAGTTAACAAAATATTAGATGAAACACATTTCCTAAATGTATCAACTCGGTGTCCAGATTCTCCAATTGTGTGTTTGGTGTTCTTTTTATGTAATTGTTTTTTTCAGTGAATGTCTGGCACATGGCAATCTTAACATGTGGTTATTCTCTTTATTGCATATTTGGTGCATCTGGTGTTTTTATGGAACATTTAGCAGGTTTCAGCTACAGCAATAAGTCTTAACTGGATTGCAGGCGGATTGAGAAACCGTAGGCTGGTCTATGATGAAATGCTTTTTAACTTGCTACATGTTTAAACTGAACACCTTTTGAACACCGTAGATTTAGTATTTGCTTTATGTAATAGTTTAGTAGCTATGCACTGCATGAGGTGACTCAGCTGTGCGTCTATTGTACAATTTTATCAAATAAAAGTTTAAACTGCAGAATTGTGGTGTTTTTTCTCCCCCCCCCCCCCCCCCCCCCCCAAAAAAAAAAAAAAAAAACTATTTACTTGGCCTTTTTATTCTGGTATGGTATTAATTTGTATAACATCCATTAAGGTAGCTTCACAAATCATTGTCCGGTGTCTTTTACCCCTTGCATTATAAAACCAGGTCTCTTGACCTTGATTTTGAGTAATGGATGCATAACATGAGTGAAGAGATTTGACAGGCTTAATTATAGAAATATGTTATTTAGGGCTTCTTATTTATGGTTTTAACTTATAAAGCACAGATATAACAGATCACCCCCCTCCTCTGTTATTGCCATATTGTGAACTGCAGGATTGTAACTACATGAACCAATGATAACCTGAATGAAGATTACCTAGCTGCTTTTTGGTATTTCCATACATAATAGCAGCAGTTATCTTAGCTTTACAGTATATTTCAGTGAAGCAAAACATTGGTGTTGTGTAATGTTACATTTAGAGCGCTTTACAGTAACTTCTATATAGCTCATTTTGAACATGGCATATGTTAAATCTTTATGAACCACTTCAGCTTTAACCCTTAGCTGTCCATTTGTTCAGTGTTTGTTAGGCATGTCGGGTCTAATTTTCACATGGGCTGTTTATTTTACACATGCTGTTTTAAAAGTAACTTTCACAGTAAAACCGGTTTAAAAGGCACTGCATATCAACAGGACACTTAGTACTGCATCTCCAGCCAAGCCCCACTCCTTGTTCGCTGTATTTTAAGTACCTCTTTATAGACGTGCATACTGATGAATCCTCTCCTGATCACTCGTTTTATCATCGAACTCCTCAATGTGGTCCAAGTCATCATTTTATTACTATAACATCTCAGCTCTGCAAATGTCTGATATTCATTGACCGCTGGATGCGGAAGCAGCTCCCACACCTCTATGGAACACCCTATGTCCCTCACCTGCACAGTGCTGTTTCCCATCACCCTCTGTTAGAGAGGTGACTGCATCCACCCCCATGGCTCTATGCCAAGGGAGAGTTGATGACATTTGTTGCTGGACCTGTATGTTGAGGGGAACTTCCCCTCTAGATTAAAGGTCAATCTGGCAGCTATTTCAGCTTGCCGTGGCAAAATTGACTCCCCAGGAGCTCAGCTTCCTGGCGGGGCAAATTGTGAAAGGGGTTCGGCGGCTTCAGCCATCTGTGAACAATATTGTTCCTCCTTGGTGGTGAAACGTGATGCTCAATGCACTCATGAAGCCTGCATTTGAGCCCATGCATTCAGCTGAGCTGAAATATTTGTTCTGCAATATTACCCTTGAGACAGCTTTGGTATACTTACCCATTAGGTAAGGTTTATATTTCATACCCTGGTTCTCTGAAATCGAAACCATTAACCTTCAAGGTCTGTGATTGCACCAGGCTTGAAGGAAAAATGAAGCAAAGGTCTGAGCACTGTTATTTTACGTCCTCGGGGGTGGGCTATGACTGCGTCACAAGCTCGACTGAGAAGCTTTCATATAGAATATTCAGGTTTTGGGTCTTTAGGAGGTAAACACCCATTAGGTAATGGTTACATTTCTGTTTCAGGGAACCAGGGTTATGATAATAACCTAATGTTTTTCTTGTAAATAGTGTTTTCATGCATGCTGGTGCAGGAGATGTTAGTTTGGCGCTCTGGCAGGCTGTTGCATGGATCTGGTTAAAATAAAGGAGATTTATGAGGTAATCTGCATAAAATATGCTGTTGCTCTGTTCTAGGAGAGACTGGGATGTGATATGATTTGGGAACAGATTTTACTCCCATCACCTCTAATCTTCCTTTTCATCCAGAGGATTTGTCAACCATTATGTGATAGCTTAATGAGGAAAATACATTTAAAAAAATAAATAATCCTAGTGGTCATGATAGAGAAACTAAACCCAGTCGTCACAGGCTGGCAGTGAAGCACAGCAGCAAGGTAAACGGCATGTTTAGCTATTTGCTGAACTTTTCTGATATCAATAGATTTTGTTATTTATGTCTGTTTTTATGCAGGACACACTGTCAATTTTGTTAACCTTTACATGCTGCAAAATGTTATTTTATAGTCATGTTTTTTTTATATAGAATGTTTTAATGTTCTTTTCAGATGCTACAGGTGTGATTTATAGAGATGCATTGTGTTTTCTTGTTTAATGGAATTACTACGAAAACACTTGAGCAAAGATTTCTTAGTGTTGTTTGTTATTATTTTAGATATTTCCCACTTATACTCATCCCCATTTAAGCCTGAAATGCCACAAATGAATAGACACTTTTTTTTTTCTAGTTTTAAATGGTGAGTATTGATTGTCCACATTTGGAACTACAGTAAATTGCAAAATGCATCTAAAAGTGAAGTTTTATATCCTGTGTTGTATGGTTTTGACACATCTTCCCTCTGGAGCTCTGATTAACAGCTATGTTAGGACTGCTAGAAGTACATGTGACTTATCAACACTGCTTATAAAGGCAGGAGAAAAGCTGAACTTTGTGGCTTGGAACTTGGTTTCGAGAGACCGCATGGCACACGAGAGACTTGGGGTTTGATAAAAGAAAGTTGCATCAAACTAGGTCTCCCGGTCTCCTGGAACCAGATTCCAACCACTGTTCCGAATAACTAGCTTTGTGTTTCCTCTGCTTAACATGCTCAAATCTTGTATTTTTGATAGTTGGCCAAATAGTCCTAGAGGACAACAGGCATACACTACCACAAGTTACATACAGTAATGACTGCATTCCTACCGCATAAATAATCAAGAGAACTACATAAAATGTTATCAAAACCAAAACACTTTAACCTTGTAATTCTAAGGTATTTTTCTATGCAGAAAAGATACATTTATGTGACTAGACCCCGCTCCTTGTATCAAACACAAGATCTGTCCAGCAACACATAATGTATTGTATATAAATATTTTGGATTTTCATGCACAATATGCTACAGGCGGTCATGGCAAAATATTGTACTATATCTGATAAAGCAATGTACATACAAAAAATATATATAAAAAACAATTCTTTGGATGTATTTATATGTGTAAAACATTTTAAAAACCTCTTAAGATTGCAGAGCAGTTCTTGACATTTCTTCTTCCTTCTCATTCCCTTCTAACCCTTCTCCAGTCTTTCTTTTCCTGACCCCCCCGTCCTTGCCCCCTGGGCCTGTGCCCATTCCTGCCCTGCTCACTGCATCTGTACCCATGAGTGGAGCTGCACCATGCTGTGTGACCGCTCCAACCTTGCTGACTTCCCTAAGGAGTTCCCCTGCAAGGTTGTGTCCATCAATGTGGACAAAAACAATATCAAGTTTCTGTCTGAGAGGGCCTTCGGCACCCTGCCTTCCCTACGCTGCCTGTTGCTAGACCACAACAACATCTCTTTCATCACGGTGGGGGCCTTCAAGGGTCTGCCCAACCTGGTGGAGCTCAAGATGGCTTACAATGAGTACATCCGCTACATGCACACCTGGACCTTCACTGCCTTCAAGCGTCTGGTCAAGCTGGACCTATCCTGACCACATCTTGCTGGAAAAGGTTGCCCTCAGGGAGCTCCTCTGCTTCCAGAACAACTTCCGCTGGATCCCAGGGCCCATCTGACACATGTCTACCTGGAGCGCAACAGGATCAAGGCCGTGGCCTACAACTCCCTGCAGGGCCTGAGTAACCTCAAGTACCTGAACCTGCAGGAAAACCACATCAACGTCATCCACGACCAGGCTTTCCAGGACTGCCGGTGGATTGAGCACTTCTACCTGTTGAGTGACCTGCCCTGTCACTCATTCAAAGGTTTAAGGCATCTGAAGATGCTCAACCTGGGTGGCAATCTCTTCACCAACGTCTCCAACACCTGATTCAGTGACCTAACAGAGGTGGAGGTGCTCTACTTGGACAAGAACCAGCTCACCTTCATTGAGGAGGGAGCCTTTGAGAACCTGACCAGCCTCATCTCCCTCCACCTCAACAGTAACAACCTGAACTCCCTGCCCCTTTTCATCTTCTAGCCCAACTACAAGCTGGTCAGGGACATTCCCTGTGCCTTTCCCCTCTCGTAGCTGGGCTGGGCCTCAGTGTGGTGGTCTTCATCAAGTCCTTGGATGGTTTTTGCCTGGATCCGACCAAGCTCAACGTGACCTCCTTCACACTGACGCCCACCGAGGGCCTGTGCTACACCACAGAGAACAAATTCAGCAACCTCATCTCCAAGCTCTTGCAAAAAGAACTTGGAGAGCCTGGAAATTCCATTGAGACCTTCAGGAATGCATCACTGCTGGATAGAATAGATGATAGTGTCTGCTGGAGTCTTGCACTCCCAGATGAATGTGCTGCTGCAGACTGTCCTGCCCTGGTTAGCGCTCTGTCTCTTCAATCAGTGATGTTATAGTTGCTTTCCTGATCAGTATGTATCCTTATATGTTGAACTGTGCCATCTTACAAACACCTCACAGTTCGCTGCTGGAAATCTGGCAGCACAATAGGAAGGCAACATTGTTTGGACCTGGCTGTTTTTTGATGTTTCATGTGCACCTTTCCTGCTTGGGGATGGTATGTTACTGATAAAGCACACTGATCCTTTTGAAAACCATTGTAACTTCATGCATCAATCTGTGACTGGGGGGTTAGATGCAGAATGCCTTGCAGATTGAGGCAGTTTATCTGCAGCTGTTAGGTGCTGGAAAGGAAACGACACAAAACTGGTAAAGCCAACAAAAGTTTGTTCTGAAGCCTGGAAACTTACAATCATGTTAATTTAAGAATTGATTTGACCCGAGTGGAGCATTTGGTAAAGGCAGGAGGTGTCCTACAGCTTAGGGACAATTTTGGTTCATTGTGTATCTGTTTTTTAAGGCTGGATGCATGTAAAGAGAAAACTTGCACGTAAGATTTAAAACTATGTTATTTCTTTCATGCCTGTTTTTAGCTAAGTAGGTTTCAATTAATCTTACACTTTTATATAGAGAGGCCATTTTGTTTGGTTTGCAGAATCATCAGATGTTTACCAATTTATGTATGCTTTATAGACACAGTTTTTATGTATGTCATATTTATTTAATGTTATTCACTCAAATAAATGGAGAAATAAGCCCATTACAGATTTCTTGTTAACCTTCTCTGGTTGTATGTTATGAAATACAGACACAGGCATTAAGGAAAAACTGTCTTGGCTCAGTTCACACTGCTTTAAGGTATTAGTCTGTTTTAATGGATTAAAACTCAATATGTAACAAGCACAATTGTATCCTTGTAGACTGTCCTTCCAGTAAGGATTTAAAAAAAAAAAATTGAAAACGTTATTTGCCATTTTCATAAAGCTGACACCGTTTCCATATATTTCTTTTGCAGAAAAGTCAATAGACCCATTGGTGTCCGAGTTGTTGTCATATGAGTTTTGATTCAGAATAAACACTACAGACAACATACACAGAAAGTTTATTATCCTGCTGGGGAGGCAATCGTGAAACTTGGTATTAACAGGATTTAGTGACAGCAGGAAACTACATTTTAATTTGTGCTTGAATTTTGATCCTCACGTGGTAGGCAAAGCCAATCTCTATCTAATCATCTCTAGGATTTTATTTGGGGGGGGGGGGGATTAAACACAGCATTGCAAAAATATCATCTCAAAAATATTTTGAGCAATTACAAATAAAACATTAAAATAGCAACTTATTGTAAGGAATGTGTTATCATGGGGGTTAACTGCTGTTATGCACATTGATGCCTGTTGAGGCTCCTCCATAGCCCACTCTGTACTTGGCAGGATATCCTTCTGTCTGGTGTTGATTGCTGAAGTGTAATGCTGGCTCCAGGAATCAGCCAGGTGCGGTCTCCCCAGCACATCAGCATGACAACCGTCTGGATTGAGCCAAGTAGGGTCCATCTCTGGGGTCTTCAAATGAGCACCTTCCATCCTCTTTCTTTGACTAGCCCACGACACCTCAAGAGGGCTCAACAGTGATTCTGGCATCCCAGCATCACCCCCCTCCATCCCCTACTCAGCTCAGCCCAGCTTACTTACCTGTACATCAGCGTAGCTTTCTTTCTATTGTGCTTGAGATCGCCATCCAGAATCTTTCCGTCTCAACCACAGCCAGTTGCTGCTCCTTTCTGCTGCTTCAGATAAGTTCTTCACTGTGCGACGCAACTCTTGGCCACTGAACCCAATGTCTCTGAGAAACCGGGTTGTAGAGTGTGCCACAAATCCTCGACAACCCACCTCCACTGGGTAAACTCGGACTCTCCATCCTCACTCTTTCGCTTCAGCAGCTAGTTGAACATACCGAAGTTTCTTCCTCTCATACGCCTCATCAACAGCATCTTCCCACGTCACTGTTAACTCTACCAGATGAACAAGGTGTGCTATTCCAGACCACAAGACAATGTCTGGTCGAAGGCTAGTGGTGGCACTCTCAGGTGGAAAAATAAGCCGTTGACCAGCATCTTCCAGTCTCTATCAGCTTCCAGTTGTCCTGAGTGAGGCTTGATTTTAACACCTTTTGTTGGTGGTTGCTCTCCTGGACGGAGGAATATTGTCTTTTGTGTGTAATTCTTTGACGGAACTGGTGGCAACTTATTGGTCAGGTTACGCTTGTCTTCCAATGCTAAGGCCAGACATCACAGCACCTGGTCATGGCGCCAAGTAAACAGTCCTTAGCTAAGACCCACCTTACATCCTGTCAAAATCTGCCTTAGTTGCAGGTGAATAACACAAAAGACATGAGGGATCCTCACCCACCCAGAGTTTAGGTTCTGTGGTGATGGGAGATCATATGCTGATCTGATGAGGAAACTGGTCCTGCTCTGTTCTATTGTCCACCGGTCTTGCCAGCTGATCTTGCGTTGTTCAACACTCTCCCATCTCATCCATTCTCCCTGCTTGGCCTGGGAATTGGCCTTTACACACCTGATCCTCTCCTCCTGCTTTTGTACCTCATTGACTACCAGCTTCCTCCATTGAGATGGGGTTGCCTTATGCCATGTAGGAGGAGCTGAACTGAGACCAAAATCTCCTTTTCCATGCTGAACTTGCCTCATAATATCTAATTTGCAAAAAAATAAAATAAATCAAAGATATGTGCAATGAACACACGCTGAGCACTGCAGCTACCCAGACATGTCAAGAACATTGCCAGAAAGAAGGAATGCAATGGAACAAGCACAGGTCTTCTATTTAGGTAAGTGTGTGTGTATAGAGAGAGAGAGAGAGAGAGAGAGAGAGAGAGAGAGTTCACCTGAGAGAACTCATGCACTAACCAAATCAATGATACTGAGCTGCGACATACAACAAGCAGGCCCCAATAGTAGTTTTTTTTAGAATATTTTTTGTACATATTCATAAAGGTACTAACATCCTATTGTTATAGATGTTCAATCCATTGTTTAGCTGTCTGAATGCACTGCTACAGTCCTGCTTTTAACGCCAAAATAATATTTTTAAAAAATAACTATTGGGTGAAGTGTTAGTGGTAGGGTCCTGCATTCAGGTTTAACTTTACATGTAATAAAGTAATAAATTCCTTTGTGTCTGTGTATTATTGTGCTGCATGTAATGTTTATGAGAAAGTAAAATCTGGGCCGCTGTGAATGTAAAGAGCAAGTGTCACACCTCAAGGTGTGGCCAAAGACGCAAACAGTGCGTCACTCAAGCAGATTAGAGGAATGCCTTGCTTCTTCTAAACCAAAACACACAAGGGAGTGTCAACAAGTGTCTCCAGTAAATGATTCATTAGCAACAGCTACCAGATGGCTTTGTGCATTTTAGAGCCTGTTCCTGTTGTGGTTTTGAGTCTGCAGCTTTTAATGAGCATGTTTACCCTTCAGCTATAGAATATTCAGTGTATCTATGTATGACATTGACCAGTGCTCATGTACAGTAATTGAAAGAGCTACACTCAACTTGAACAGAAGATCCTGTGGTCAAGGTTGTTATCCCTCTCATGTCCTGTAAATGTAATGTTGGCAATATGCTGTAATCTCTTCTCTCAGAATAAATGGAATTCTGCCTGCATAATAGATATGGGATATTTTCCCCTTTCTTTACTTCTGGAATTGTCCATTTCTGCATGTCCCCTGGCATCAGGAATGGTATTTTATCCAATACAGCACACTGATCCAACAAAGGTAACAAATGTAGGTGGTGAGGAAGCCTTGCAGATCAACGCCACTGTAACAAACCCTAGAAATACATTGCAGTCACCCTTTTGAAAGTTAATTAACTGTATGTCTATTGCATCTTACTGCTGCTCCTGAAGTGATCAGTGACTGAAGGTTTATGGGCATTCTGTATAGTTAATGGGGGTGTGATATCAGAGTTAAGGGTGATGTGGTATGAGAGTCAGTGGGGATGTGCTATGAGAGTTAATGGGGATGCTATGAAAGCTGACTGACCCTGAACATGTTAGGAAGTTTATAGCAAATAAACTGTTCAATTTGAGAATGCATTATGTTTGTAGGTGACTGTTTAATGGGTTAGGTAACAAAAGCAGAAAACCTTGGTACACTGTTTACGTTCTCTATGATTACTGCCGATATATTTTTGGTCGTTATTTTAGGTGTGTGTGTTTTGATAGGAAAGGGTAAGGAGACAAAAGAGAGATGATTTTGCATCTAAAAAGGATGAATCAAAGGCGTTTTACTTGAACACAGAAAAGGAAGTATATTTAAAAAACGGTTCAGACTGTAGAGCTGCTTTTCATTTTCAGAGGAATTTACAAAGGGCAGTTAGAAGAAAACAGTTTGAGATGCACACAGCTTTGTTTTGTTTTGTCTTGATGCACAAACTGTCTCTTTGTTTACACAGTACTTGCTTGCAAATTGTGCGCACCTCCTTGAAACAATTACATACAGAATAAAAATCAGCATTCTTTTTTCTTCTTTTGATTAAACTTAAATTAAAACATTAATACTCTCAGACAACACATTTTTCTGCAATGGCGAATCCGGTACAATTTCTTCCCCCTTTTTCTTACAACAAATTAAACTCGAGACAATTTACAAACACATCTTCACTACATGATTAATAAAAATCAGTTGTTTATAAATTTGCCCAAAATGCAAGGGATGTGCATAGGTTTATATATTTTTTTCCATAAATATTTAATTCCCTTGGGTGCGTTTTTGTTTTATTCCAAACTAATGGAATGTACTCTGCTGTAGATTACAGTAGTTTGACACTGATAACACCAACAGCATGAAAGCTTGCGACTGTCCACATGCAGAAGACCTCATTCAAATCTCTAACACATTTATGTACCTCTTTAAAGAGACAGTATTGCTGTGAGGGTCAGGCATGTTAGGCTGCATTTCAGACAATGAGAAAGGTAACAAAAATGAACAGCTTTAATAAAAAATAAAGAGCCAAATAAATGCATTTTAATACACATACACACTCCTTTCGCTTGCCTGATTCAAACAAAAGATCTAAGTGAATAAATGAGCAGTTTTTAAATCATGAAATACCACTGTAGTGTTTACCTACTTAACGCCTGTCTACACTAGAGATGGGATATCATACAAGGCAGCATTCAGTGTGCAGGTTATGCTTATGTTCGAAATTGAAATCTTTTCCAATTTAAGTACTCTATAATCATTGACAGATACTGTGTTATGGGATGCGCATATATTTATGATAAACAGAATGTGCTTTGTTATTATTTGTTTTTACATTTAAAATCCGTTCCTGTGAGTAACGTGATACTGTCTCTTTAAAAATTCTCTGTAAAATGTTGCCACTTATCTATAAGGACATGACAATACTACAAAATGTTATGCAACACTACGTCTAGGTAGTCTGTAGGGGCCGAGACCTATTGATTTAAGGTCATTTACAACGAGGTTTCTCACTGTTTGAGGTGTTGTTTCAGGGAATGATGAAGTTCCGCTAAGAAGCATTGCCATCAGGGTTTAATAGACCCAGGAGACAGGCACCCACTGTGGGGTAGTGCACACAACGTCGATTGCTTCCTCCAGGTGTCTGATGGTCTCATCAATCTCGTTGTTGATAATAGTCAGGTCGAAGTAGTGCGCATATGTTTTCTGTAAAATTTCGGATTCCTTCTGCAGCCTCTGAAGGGATTCATCCTGAAAGAACAAGGAACCAAACTAAAGATGAAGGACAAGGCCCTGTGTAGAGGTCTGTTTCTCTTCTAGCAGCACTGCACACACAGGTACTCAAGCAACAGAACAATTTTATATCCTTCAAGGTCACATTTCTGTGTTTTTAAGTTACTTCTAAACATGTGTGTGTTTGCATTGGGCTTATTTATTTTGACAATGACCTTCAACACACAAGCTGTCATATTGCAAGATTATTTCAAATTTGACATGAACTCATTACATGCTCTGGAAGTTTTGTTGTTTTATGGCATGTCAATTAAAACCTTGCAACTAATTAAAAAGCTACTTGGGCTATATTATCTCTTATCCTGTGATTATCTTACCATTTTATTTTCTTCTTCTAATGAAGGCTGCACCGTATTGGGACTCTTCCCTTCATTTAACTCTCTTGCTGCCACAGACAGACGCTCTGCTACCAACCCCCCCACCTTTTCTTTTTCTGCTGCCCTAATCCTTTTTACCTTGCGTCAACCTGGTTTTTGGCTTCAGCAGAGAAGTCAGAATTTCATTTTTGCTATTGAATATCAGTACAGTGAAGTAAGACTTTAACCCATCATAACAATAATATATTTGCTATGTAATTGCAGTACTCCACCCTCTGATCCCTGTTTGGTTTAGAATAGCCTGAAAAGTGTTTGCTACTGAAAAGTGTTTGCTACTGTTGCCAAGATGGATTTGTTAGGTTTTGACACACACCATGGACAATTAAAACACACAGATGCTCAACATCCATAGACTAACACATATTAATATCAACACACTAACTACCATTAATACTTACAGGTAATTTTCTGCACCACCTGGGAAGCTAAATAGAATGAGAGGGAATGCAAGAAAATAAAGGGAAACCATGCACAGTGGACAGCAAAACCAAACTATTTATAAAGGGGAAACAAAAAAGAGAAAAAATGATAGCAAAACAAACAAAAGCTGAGAAAGTGGATATATTGTAGGAGGTGGTACAGACACTACAAATATATTGGTACACTGGAGGCATTTGAAATGCATTGTACAGGACAGCCTGCCAACCTGTTCTATATAGAGCAGATAATGCAAATACAAGACGCATAATTCAAGCTATAGAGAACAGTTAGTGTATGATACTTTGTGTTACGAACAGCTACTGCAGTTCTAGTTGGGATTTAGGGTCATGCAAGCTCTGCCTTGCCACGTGTGCAATCAGACACTGTAATTTCTAATAGAACTGCGGTCGTTGTACATATAAACCCTATTTTGAGGAAGTGGCCTGTACTCATGAAAAGAGGATTGCGATGAGGACAGTAATTCAACAGTAAAGAAAGATGAAACCGAAGATGGCAGTAGCGGTGGTTTTGGTTTTTAAAGAGGTCACTGGCCAAAAGCTCAACACCACCACCACTGCTAAAATGAGCAAAAAATATAAAACCATTGCAAAAGGTAGATTAAATGATGCAATTCTGGAAGTACAGAACACATACGTGAAAACGGACTGAACAATTTTCAATATACTGTTAGTAAAAGATACAAACACACAGGGACCAGCATGAAGAACATGAAATCCCTGCCTGCATTTGCATTGAGAATGGCTGGAAATGTGCACAGATTCTTAAGAGTTCTAGAATTCTCAGGAATGAATGTATTCCTAAAATTAAAACCTCTGGATTCAAGTAGTTGCAGGAGAGTTTTTTTTTTTTTTTTTTGTGTAGTGGCAATATAAGAAAGTTTTAAAACAAGGAGGAAGCTTTGGTTGTTCCCCCACATTTTGTTTCAGTTAATTAGAACAAAGATGACTCCGCAGAGATCATATTTTGCTATAAAGTTTAAACCCCTCTCCGATTTCTGTGTTTGCTGTGCCAGCTGAATTTATTTGCAAGATCTTATCAGTCCATTCTTTTGTTAATCCAGAAGTGCATGCCTTTAACATTTTAATAATGTGTTGTTTACTCAGTTTCTGGATGTTATGTGCATGACGTAAGAGGTAAGCCAAGGGGAACGGGACCAGGGAGCAGAATTAGTATTGCCTCTGCTTCTTGCGAAGAGTGAGCTGAAAACAATGTAAAGCCAAAGCAAGCTTTTCATTTTCAGTTCCAATAAAATGCAAGCACACTACTGATAACAAAGACCTTGTCTATTTTCTGCATTTTTCGGGGTGGGGGTGGAGTTACTCCCTTTTAGACCAATTTCATACTTAAACCATGAAACTCATTAACTAACTGCAGAAGATAAAGCACACCTATGCATTATTGCAGCAGCCTGACACAATTAGATCAATTACACTCCCTTCAGTCCTGTTAATAAGCAGCAGAGTGGGGAGTGCAGATAATTACATTCTGGGACTGTGTATTTTGTTCAGCAGTGGGCTCTCACCTCATTGATGCCAGGGGTGATGGTAGGTGCAGCAATGAAGACGACGTAGGGAGCAAACTCGGCCGTTCTCAGGACTTTCAGAGCCTGTCAACAACAACCAAAAAAACATTAATCAGTCAGCTGGCTTCAAGTGAACTGGAGGTGTAACTGACAAACAAAAGAGCACTACAGAAAGACTACAGGTTTGTCAGTCCCCAATCAGCACACTGATGTAAATGTAAATAGACAAACTGTTATTTAATCCAGCATCCTACCATAAGAACTATTATATTTATTTACGTAAACAGCAGCGGGTGGTTTTCAAAACATCAAGAGCTGCACGCCAGTAGAATAGTACTGGGGAGCTCAGGGGTGAGGTGGCGTACCTGTGGTTCTACGTCTAGTATTGCTATCAGTCCCTGCTCGTGGATCTTGCGTATCGTTTCCAGTCTTGTCCCGTACATGGCGTCCTCGTGGCTGCCGTACTCCAGGTAATCGTTGTTTGAGATGTCCTGCATCATTTGGTCATGTGTTACAAAGTAGTAGTTCTTGCCGTTTTCCTCATCTTTCTTTGATGGTCTGGTTGTGTCTGTGGATATTGTGGGGATGGGCTTGGGTTAGTTCATAGCGTAGCTTAAAAACAAGTTTGATTATTTCTCAGTAACGGAATGGCAAGTAAAGCATGTCATACCAACCACTAATAAATAAAAAGTGTTTATTTAGGATACAGTTTATTTTTGCAGCCTGACTGACTTGACCACCTGTTTTAGTCTCTCTACTGTTTTTTTTTTCTTTTCTGCAGCCGACCCTAAAAAACAAACATTTTTTAAAAACAAATCCCTGTCTTGGCTTCATTTGTGCTGTTATTATAGGGTTTTAGAACAACAAATGTCTGCTGACTTGCAGCAAGTACTGGTATAACCCATTCAGTCCTATAATTTATACAGGTGCACTTCCACTTAGAATGGACTGCAAGAGACAATGGAAATCAGTAGTTTATAAACTTACATCTAAATGCTGTATGTAACATAAGTACCTTAAATATAAACACCACAGAACAGGAGCTTATTATTTGTACAAAACATGCCCCTGTGGGCTGTACAACGTTTAATACCATTTTACGAATTTATACCATTTTACAAATTTTTATATTTTACATTATATGTTTAAACTGTACAACGGCTGTGCCAACAAAAACACAGAAGAATAAAACATCACAAATGTCGCCGTGACTCATTTACTGCCCTGGATGTACCTTATTTGAGCAATATATCTACCTGTGGAACAGAAAAACAGTACATACTAAACAGTGCTGTATGTATTAAACTGTACATATTAAACGGTAAATACGTTATAAGCGAGTCCGTTTTAACCAGAGTAATTCCCCATTAAAGCCCATGTTTGGCAGGCGCATGCCTCCTCTAATCCTTGTAAAGGGAACTCCGCTCTAACAGGATCCGTTATAAGTGGAGTGCACCTGTATACTGCTTCATTATTAATATAGCTTGAAATTCCAGCTACACTATTTTTGTATTCTTGAGGTTGATTGTGATGTCACTTTTGAATTTACTGCAATTGAATGAGAGATGCCTCAGATATGTGTGTTTTTTTTTTTTTTTTTTTTAAAGTAGGTGACTATCGTACTGATACTAAGAGTAAAGCACAGTAAAAACACAGTATGGTACGAGTGATGTCATGAACTGGGTTTCACCACAATGTGTCGTGGGAATCAGCAGGCAAAATGTGTGCTTCGATTGGCTGAATAATCCTCAGCAGTCTAGAATGCCTTGTAACATGCCGCAGCAATACCATTAGCCCTTAATTATGACACATGGAACATTATACTGCAGGTGTAAAATAACACAAATGAAAACAATTACTTTACCTGTGACCATTTGGAGCAGGGTCAATATGAAATACAATATCCAACCTTGTCCTTTAAAGGCAAGTGTGATATATGGTCCAACAACACTATTCCTACACACACCCACTGGGGAAATCTAGGCTGAATTAGAAATCAAATTCATTCTACCTTAACCTTGGCACAATGCAACCGAGGTAATTAGGAATGGTTTAGGTATGTAATGCCTGGTTCTCACTGGATCACTTCAGGAATCGATTTCAGTGCTTCCAAGATTGTTTACTTTTTACATGTTTGATCAAATTAGGCAAGCCAAGACCACTTATTGACTCTTCCACTTTTTTCCACCAGATATCTGATCCCAGATCGAATTTAAATGAGCTAATCACATTAAACATAGAAACTGGATGTATTTATCTAACGAAACATGCAATAAATTTGCAAAACAGAGCATCCTAAGCCCCATACAAACTGCAGCAGTCTATTTTAGTTACTCCTCCTATCCCAATGTATTGAATTGTCTGCTGTAGATCACATGCTAAACGAACCCACTGAGACGCACTATTCTTTGGGTCTCAGGTTGGCTTGATTAAATCGCCCCCAGGAACTATTTGCTTCTATCTCACTGATCCTCAAACCTGGGAGCAGATCGTTTGCTCCGAGTGCTCCCGCAGGAAAGAGGAGCAAATGATGTAACAGACAGTTAATCTCAGTAAAACCAGACATTATGCATTATATTCTAGCCAACATTTTACAAAACAGCAACATTCAAAAGCCTTTGATACTTTTGTATTTGAGAATATGCACCTGACAGAAGACTTTGTCAGCTTTACCATTGCAACATTACCAGAATCAATAATGGATCAGGATGTCCCTATTCCCTTTTCTCATAGCTTAAAATAAAACGGGTTTGCATCTGCAATAAAAACCTGGAGACCGATTGCATGTATTTCAGCCCTGGAGTGGTTCTTACCAGTCTCAGCTGAGTTCAAAGCTGACCCAGAGAGACAGGGCTGCAGTATCACAGCTGGGACTAGACTAGGCTAGGCTGGGTTAACAGGTCTACGTTTCAGCTAACAATAGCTGTATGCTACTTTGCTTTTCAGATTTTCATCTTTTCATTTTGAAACATGAATGATGAAACAGCATCCCGCTACTAGACATGAACTGTGAACAGATGTTTCCACAGAGCTGTATGCAATGCCTATAATTCACACAAATCAGAAATAACCCCATGCAGAGATTTCTAGGAGACTTACAGAAGTCTTTGAAAAGAAAGCAGTCAGACAGTGCTTTTCTCATGACTGGATAAATACTGTGACACAGCTGGCGGGCCTATTGGCTGAGATTCCCGAGTATTTAAATTGCATTATAGCTTATCCTGTACAGTTCAATGTAATCCAAGTTATGGAAATGCAGGAAAAAAGCATGGAGGTTTCCTACTTGGAACCTATTTAGACATCAAACCTTTAAATGGATGACTGCTACTTGCACTCTTTTACATAGTTATTATTTAAAATAGCTTGCATAGTTATTTATTCAGTTTATAGATTTATCTACTTCTACGACTGAATCTGAATCAAAACCGGCTATACAGCCAATTACATGGACTTACGTGGAATGGGGTATGCAAATCTGTCAGGATGTTTCGTGATGAGTGTGTTCTTGATGTGTCTTCTACCAACTCCATGAGCACCTGTGATTAAACAAGAACTAAAACATTAGCCAGAAAAAACACATTTAAAATATTTTTCAAGGAAAAAAAAAAAGAAGTTACCTAACAAGACTAATGTTTTCCTTTTGAATGCTGGCAGTTTCACTACTTCTTCATATGTGACTAGATCTAGTTGGTCAAAGACTGAAAAGAAAGAAATAAAAAATGTAAGAATGCAAGGAGAGATAAATCTAACACTGCAGTTCAATTTTAATGACTTACTAAAAACACTCTCATGCCCATTACCAATACGAAGGGGTACCTTAAAAGACTGTGTAGCAGCACTTGACAGTAATTCCTCAGTGCTATTATCTCAAAACAAACTACTGGATGCAATACTAAACTGAAACGTGCCATAAAACTCCTTTTAAACTAGTTTTCTTTTTCTTTTTAGTGCTCATATCAAGATATTGTTGCAATCTTATTCCACGCTTCACAGGTCTAAGTTCCCCATACTTTTGAAAAAATTATTATAGGGGAGACATGGACGAATAGGAAAGAATAACAGGCTTTAGTGAAGCAGCATATACACAGTCACTGACAAAGGTTACAAGACCACTGTATTCATTTTTACCTAGTAGGAGCTGGCTGTTCATTAAAGCCTTACATTTAGCAGCAAAAGAGACAGAAGGAATCTCTACAGGAGGGATGACAAATTCCAGTCATGGAAAACCACTCCACCCAGTTTTAAAAAAAAATATCAAATTAAATGTTGAACTACTCTACAGGGTGTGGATGTTTCACTGGTTCAATAAAACAATTTAGAAATTAGATGGTGGAAAGATTTAAACTGATCAAGCCAAATTAGCCCTTCAGATTATTAGTTTAAAAAATAGAAAAATGACTACTGTGCATCTTTTTGTGGAACGCGGTCATTTTAAAGCTACAGTATTCTGTTACGTCTTGCTCCCCCAAATTGTTATTCTGCTCTAACCCTGCCAAATATACAATCTTAATTTCCTGTTAGCACTTGAGTGTTACTTTATGTAAGATCTGAATGCTGCAGTGTCGATTGGAGAAACTGAGGATTAGGGTTACAACCCTGGCACCCAGACAGGGGATACAGGCACAGTGGAATCCCACTGCCCTGGACACTCACAATAATTACTTTTTTTGCAGTACTTCTAGGGCAGGACTAAATGAGAAAAATATAGGGCTGCTATAGACGCAGCACCATTTTTAGTACCTGAAAGACCATGCCTCCAGTACAACATGGTTATATCTGTGCTATAAATCTGATGTTACCCAGGTCCTGAATGGTGCTTGCTTGGGTTACAAGCAATTTTTCCACATACAGGGAAATTACCACAGCACACAATTTGGATGGGCAGGGGTGGCCAGGGATGCAAGTTTTCTTAATGTGCCCCATATCAGGTGCTAACAAAAGTAACTGACTGGGCAAGAAGCCAGGTTAGGTACAGTAGTGTTTGGAAACAGCAAGTGGAGTCCTCGGTATCCCTGAATTCAGACAAAAGGACACGGGAATGCTTGCTCTCACAGGTGCCAACAGGAAAAAGACTTTCTAATAACACAACAGAGAAAGGGAGCGAGGGAGGGGTGGGGACAGCAAACTATTTTTTTGGTGTTAAAGAAACCAAAAATAATATTAAATAAATAAATTCACACAAACACATTCTCATTAAATAAAAAAAGTAAGAAGCAAAAAAAGAGGCATTGTCACTCAGTGTTACTTACATGCACAGAGGCCATTGGGAGGAAGACGGCATGAAAAATGTACAGGGGGGGTCATTGAGATATGGTTCAATTACATCAGTTAACCAAAAAAATGTTGCAGAAAAAATACACACAGTAAAGCTAACATGCAGTATATCAAAGAACAAAGCAAATTCTAAAGTCACACTTAGCAGTGCTAACACTGCAGTTAGATCAACTAACCATTGTTGACAGCCCAGTGGAATTACATAAAACATGCTTCATTTTTAATTTTTTATGATGTAATAAAACTAACCTCACCCAAAATGCAGATAACGCATACTGACTGAGTAGCTTATAAGAGCCCATAGAGTCAAGGCTATGCTATACTACAGGCTGTAGACTATAAAATATTCTAGCATCCTGAAACTAGAACCTGTAGTATATTAATATGATTTTGGACTGGCAAACTCATAACTTCCCTACAAAACACTGTGAAATATTTATTCTGAATCCCTGTAAATCAAATAACGTACGTTAATTATGTTTACAAATTTGGAGCGTGACTTTTCAGGTCTCAAATAATTGCAGTCTTGTGACTTCTTTGACTATTTTTCAATTAATTTTCTAGTTAGATATGTTGGCCACAGAATCATAATGAATTCAAGAAAAACAAGAACAGCTATTTAATAGTTTTTTTAGTGTTACCAAATATTTAAATGTTGGCTGGATTGTAAACATGGTATGCTACATACATGCACCATCAGACGGAAGTACATAATTTTGAATCTGAACATGAATTTGGCCAAGACACAATAACTCTACTGAATCTGGAGACAGGCTGAAAACTATAAAATCACCTGGACCTTTGTTTAAAACTGATTAGGACAAAACCCTACTACTGAGATCTGACAACAATTAGCTTTAAAAAAATAGGCTAGTTTCTTTCTATAATGGATCTGGAAACAAAAGCCGAAGGTTGAAATTAAAACGACTTATATAAATACGGGCATTTGTGAAGAGTACTGAATAACTGATGATCTTCTCCATTATGCAGAACAAGGACTGGGCTCCAAGAGGTCACTATGTGCATGAATTGAGCTCTTACCTATTTGTGATTGTGACCTTACACATTTTGTTTCTAAATAAGCACTAATCATCATCATGCAGTCCTCCAAACACATCATTATTAGAACAAAAACAATCTGTGCTTTATTTTTACAGCACCTGCATTGTGCTTTGCTAGGTATTTGTCTTTGTACTGCTTCTTCTTCTTGCCAAACCAGGTACAGCTGGCTTGTTGCTCCTGCTTGGTTTTCTCCATTGCTATACAGGCTACACGCCTAGAAATAGAGGACAGAGAGAGCGGGATAGAGGAAATCATAGGACAATTAGATTTTGTACCCACTATCCTGCCTCTTGTGAATGTCACGTGATGAGATACATCTGCAAACTGACTAGGGGATTTTCTATTTTTGATATGGTTGGTTTACGATGTAAACGAACCATCTGGTTGCAACTGGCTGTGACAAAACTGGGCACACAGTACGGGCATACCATTACCTACATTCACAGCATGTTGCACCACAAAATCTAATTTTGCCTGCCTTCATTAGACCTACAAATCAGAAGCCAAACTCATGAATAAGCTGGTCACCATGACAGAGATGATCGCTCTCAAAAATATGTGCAAATGAAAGTCAGTATCAAGTTTCATCACTCTTAAAACAGAAACGCATGAACATCACGGCCGGATCTTTGTGTGAAGTTTCATTGTATGGCAGAACTCACCATTCCTGAAGTTCTGGAGATGGGATGAGGCCTGCTGTTCCGTTCTTAGCATTTTCCAGTTTGCCCTGCCACCAGTTGTGGTCATCCTTACTGATAATCTGGATGATGTCACCCACCAAGAACTTGATGCCTGCTTCCTTGCAGGGGATAAGATCATCCTTTGCTGGATCATATTCAAATTGTGCTCTTACATATATCTGCAAGACAACACGTCCGTTAAAACAAACAAACACACACACACCAGTTCAGTTGTGAGCGAGGACAACACATCTGCAGTGCGTTTTTTCTATCAATCTGTTGGTACAGCAGGAAAAGCAAGCGGTGAAGATGTAAAAAGTAAGGTAATGCAAATGTGAACACAGATGTTGAAAGCTGTTTCCTGTATTGATGTTTGAAGACAACATGCAAAGGTATTTACAAGTTAAAAAATTAAACGAAAGAGGTGGGCAAGCATCAGTATCCAGGGTTTTGTGGCAAGCCACACTGAGATTCTCAACTTAAGGATCCATCCACAAAGGCCCATCATTCAAAACGGAATACACAGAATGTTGCTTGTTATAGAAGCTTGTATCATGTGCTATAAAATATCCCCCCGCCCCCTCTAATGCAGGCTATTTGGTGCAAGGTGCTTACTGTGCTTGCATACAACTCCAATGGTAAACCAATTGTACATTTTAAGTTGTGCTACATTCGCTAACAATTTCCCCTCCCCATGCCTAAAGAGTGTGCCTTATCAAACTTTTCATAACCTACTGCTGCCACCAGATGGATGCTGCCTTAATCAAAGATGTTGTAATAAATATAATTTCTATAATTAACCATACTGACATCAGTCCTTAATCTGACACAGTAAGCATGGAGATTACCAAAATGATGTGCCACGATACGTATGTATCAAAGACAGAGGACTCACATAGGACCGCAGCAGAAATGTTGTTGTCATAAACTAGATCTTCAATCCCAATTTGAATTTGTCCATTGCATTGCTACAGTAGCTTATCAAAATGTCAAACTGCAAAAAAAGTTACCCAAGCTTTTATCGCAAAATGACATCTCCCTGTTTCTGAGATAAAGGGAAGGAGTTGTTAATAAAAACTTTGAATATTCAGTTTAAAGGGTTAAAGAACACTTCTGTTTACAAGTTCTGTCAATGCAAAGTTTTAATGAAGCGATCAGGTGTGTCTTTAAAACGTAGCGAGACGACGCATCAGGTCTGTTGTCAGCAGCCAAACAGACCTGGAGAAAATTAAATGTCCTCTAAAGAGCATGTCTGACAACAAAGCAAGACTAATAATTCACTGCAAGATTTCTACATAGAAATGGTTATATATATATAACAAAAAAACAACAAAACACTATAATGAGGATCCATTGAACTACTTAAGCACTGAAGAATAATTCTTTCCACTCTGTGCCTGTAGCATAAGCATGTGTTACTCCGTTTTTAATGAAACAAACACCTCGGCGATCTACGTCTTAAAGGCACCCCTGCAGGAACAGGATGAGGGTATTCTAAAAAAAAAAAAAAAAAAGTTTAAAAACAAATAAAATTATATATTTGCACCTTGTGCTGTGCAAGACTGAGAATATGCTAGGGACATACTGACACCAAATGCTATTTTTTGATTATTTTTTACAGCACTTGCTGAAAACAGCAGCTGTTAAAAGCTAGTCTCCAGTGGCACATATACCAGAACCAGAAGTAATCTCTCTCCTCCTTCCATATTGTATGTATTATGAACAATACATTACAAAACACAGTGCATGCTTGCAGTTCGTACATTTTATTTTAGGCAGCACATGCCATTTATTTTGATACAAAAAACATGATGGAATAGTCTAGTTTGGTATTAGTGTATCCCCCAGGTTACACTATGCCTATTGTTAATGGATATAACAGAAAAATAAGTTAGTAAGCTTTAATGCATCATGCTTTTGCAAGGGTAGCACATACAGTAAAGTATGAAATGGAAAGGGGAGTGGGTGAGCTAACTACATACAGCTAGTATGCCTACAATGAAAAAGGTTTTATTGCACAAGTCTATTCACCTGTCGTCCTTTTGGTTGGGTAGTTAATGGAATGTCCTGCAGAATAAAGTCAACCCATGAAAGAAAAAAATGTACTGTTTACTGAGGTGGAAATAAAAACACACTTGCAGCATGTCTTCGCATTTTCATTCAAACTAACTGTGCACAGTTGACAACGATCAGTGTTTGCAGTGCATCAATGCGCTAAAGAACACCAGACAGATCACTGATGCAGCAAGCTAGAAGAAGCAGATAAGAAGCCAACACCTTCAGCACCAAACCATATCTTCATGGAGAACACGCTATCTCAATTGCATTATAAAATTAAGATTCCTTAATATACTCAAACCCTTAATATTCCAATGGTTATCACTGAATCACTGGCTTTGGAAAAAGTTAGCGGCACTTTAAGGACTGTTCAGTTGTTTTGCGATTTGAATATATATATATATATATATATATTCTGCCAAGCAGTTGCAGGCACACAAACATGAAGCACTCTGATATTCTTAAATGTACATCCCAGCGATGACTGACTACAAAGGGCACACACAGTTTGACATGAATCTCTGGATGTGCAATAATGTAATGCTTTTACAAAGGATAGCCGCTTCCTTCCCTACTGCAGTAATTTATCACCAATGTGTCACCTTATTTAATGCTGAAGATGCTGGCTGGCCCAAGTTTCGTTAGGAATGCATAGGAAGTCGCAGCCTCTTTATATAGAATTGCCAGGCCAGTGCCTTTACAGTGCAAGTGAAACATGGAACACAACAGCAGAGGGCACACCAATTTGAGAACTCAGATAGCAGAAACAACACCACTCCTCTCAGAGCTCTCCTGCAGAAAACACTGGGCACTCCATGACCTGAAGGATTCTTAGGCTACAATGAAATAATTACATGCAAAATGATCCATAGTATAATCACCCCCCCGAACTCACACATCTTTAAAGTTCAAAACAAAAAAATGGTACAATAATTGTTTTAAAAAATAAAATCCGTACCCCTCAAGTTAACCGGTATTCAAAAGAAGTCCCATCAGACACAGAAAATAAAACATGAAACTAAAATAAAAACAATGACAGATGAGCACCAACGACTAAAGGTTGGATTTTGTTTTCTTCACTGGAAATGGAAGCCTTACCAAAACGGAATTGTTAATGCTGGTGTGCCCATTAGCTGGGGACTGTCTGGAGATGGAGGGGGACTCTCTCTGAAATAAGACATAACATTCAGTAACAAGAGAACAGCAGTCAACCATAACACACAGCGGCAACAGTCTGGGAATAAAACAAACACAGAAGCCAAAACGGTACATACCGTACTAGGCTTAAGTAGGTATCAGAAAAGGCAGCTTTGAAACTATGATTTAGTAGACATTTGTGTTTCTCCAAATACAGTACCCTGATGATCTGTTGACTTTGGTAGTAAAAGCACAACACAAGTCCTGAAGTTTAGTCCTGCTTAGGAACACCCTAGTCTAACGGCATCTACATATCTACACCTTCAGGGAGCTGCTGGTCTTCATCATGAGTTGAAAAAATATCATGTGCAGGGTGCTTTCAGAACACAATGTTAACTTCACACTAATTGCTCCTGAGGAACAGTGGCTTAATTGCGCATTTTACTGTTAGTCCTTGAATCCTCCTGGCGCTACCTGCAGCTTCAAAGATTGAGCACCTCGGCTACTTAAAAAAAAAAAAAATCTGTACTACTCAAGATCTATTTGAATGTTTTATTTATTTATTTATTTTTTTACACTTTATTTAAAAAACTTTATTTTGTACTGGGTGTTATTTCACCTTTAGGCCCTGACCACAAATGTTGTCCTGCCACTTAAGGGTTTTCTCTGCATAACAAAACAAAAAGACAAGGTCACCAGGACAAAACTGAAGGGAACATATAATACAGTTGTTTTTTCTAATATTAACATCATTCAGTTCCCCCCATAGCCACTAAGTGGAGATAAACAGCAGCAATTGAGAACATCCCATTTTTTTATGAAGGCAAAAAGCTCTATTAAAGATATGAACCATACAAAGTATGGTAAGCACTAACGTGAAGGGATACAACAATCCCCTACATTTAGCACTGCTAAGTTAATATCATTGTCATTAACTGCAGTTGAAAGTTATGCGTCAATAAAAACACGCAATTTCTGAAATGGATGAATTTGCATTGCTTTTGTAAAATGGCTCACAATTGACTCCATCACCAATGCATTAATAACATTAAACTTACAGCAGTAGACAACTTGATAAAGAACACCACGCTCTAAATCAATAAACATGCTGGACTAGAATACTATCAAAACTTGTGCTAGTCTGGTATTTAAACCTCCTTGGACGCGTGTAAGCAGCACATAGCGTTTTCCTGGCAGTGCGGATAATGGTATGTTTGTTACTACATGGATATGGAGATGGGGCTGAGCAGGTTCAGCCATCTCCCAGGGTTCCGGTATCTTTGTTGTAAAATTGGTGCGCAGAGAGTAACAGCACAGGCAGAACCAGTCTCCAAAAAAGCATTAAACAAACAAACAGCCACCAGCAGGCAATTAGTAAGTCACAGGGGCTTTGAAAAATCAAACAAAACCACCAACCCCACAACAGCAACAATATGAACACACTTATTAAATCCATTACCTCACAAGATGCAGACTGATTGCGATAGCTTGGCACAATCTTGAATGTGATGCTCCCTCTCATCTCCCTCTGTTTCAAAAAGGAAGAGGAAAAGGAGGTATTGAAAAGTCAGCAGTGCACTGGATACCTCTCAGATTAAACTTCTACAATGGATCAATGGCAAACAGAATTGAAGAAATAAACACAAGAGTTAACAGCCAGGGCTGCTTCAATAATAGCCAGTGCAACATCTATACTCTACCTAAAGGTATAAAGCAACTGATTCGTCATAGCAATTTCATATAAATATTACATATTGCTGGAAAATAAAAGCACCTCAAAAACACTGGCTTCTACTATATAGAAGACAGGTTCTTTAGGGTCATTCCTTTTTTCCCCTCAACTCTAATAACCAACCTCAACTTTATTAGTGAGCTATTTATTTCCTACAATGTGAAAAGAAAATCTTAAAACCACATACACCAGATACATGCACTGCCCTCCAACATGAGTTGCGACAGATAAGTAAGTAACCAATTTTACCCTACTCTCTTCTACAAAGACATAAAGTTTATTCATGGGGTCTAAAACAGCGGCAGATCTAAATACTGCCATAATTTAAAAAACATTACAAAGTTTTTTCATAGTTTAAATAAATATTTATTATTTATGAACTAGGGAGACATTTGTAACCTTGGGGCCTTTACTGATTATTTAAAACAGTATTCAGATCTGCCATCGTTTACATTATTTGAAAAGACTCTCAGCAGTTCTTAGTGATAGAGTGCTTAGCAGGTTGTGCGGCAAGTGTCCCTCCAAACATGCATTCAAGATCAATGGAGCCAAAGTGATGCTCCCTCTGGAATCCCCAACAAAGAAAGACAATTCTGTATAACCTGTGATCCCCTGACCCAGCACACCAGTGCTTTTACCAGGTGAACCACTCAGGGAAGCCTCCAGGTTCAGCGTTTGAACTAGTTACATAAACAAAAACCTTTGGAATCTCAGACGTACGGCTGGATAAGTTTAGGAATACAGACATCTGGTTTAAAGAGATCACAGAGTTTAAATATGTGAAAACAAATGGCCAAACAACAAAAACATTCTGTACATTATGAACAGGTTTATGAAACAATATGCAAATTCTCCTTTTGTCAATCCAAAACGTCTGTCAGATAATGCATATACCTCCAGTAGGGATCACATTGCTCAAAAATGATGCAGATGCTCTATTATTGTTAGTTTTAGTCAGCAACATAGTACTTGGAAGTCTGCTGAATTAATCTGACTATTTTTAATATTCTAATCTCCCTTTTATCTCAAAAACTCTCGAAAGAGCTGTAGTCAGTCAGCTGATAAAACATCTCATGGATAACAAAATCTGCTTGAATCTCTACAGTCTGGTTTCCGGCTGCATCACAGTACTGAAACTGCTCTACTCCGGACTGTGAATAATCTTCTGCTTAATGCTGGTGCTCCCTCTGTGCTTGTCCTCCTTGACCTAACAGTCGCTTTTGACACCACAGATCATGGTATTCTTCTTGACCGCCTTCAAAAGTATACTGTAATGTCTGGAACATGTCTCTTCTGGATGTTCTTACCTATCTCAATGCATGCAGTCTGCATTCTATGCTGGATGCATTGTCTCCTCTCGTCTCAACTACTGCAACTCTCTATATGGTGGTCTCCCATCATGCACCATAAACCAACTGCAGCTAGTTCAGAACGTTGCTGCCAGATGTAAAAAAATGTGATCATATCACCCCATGTCTTGCTCAGCTGCACTGGCTACCTGTAAAGTTCAGGATTATTTTCTGCTCACCTACAATGCCCTTCATCACACAGGTCCCGAGTACCCCCTCAACCTGCTGATCCGCTATGTCCCTGCCCGCAAGCTGAGGTCCTCTGACTCTGACCTGCTTGTTATCCCCAAGCAAAAGTGCGCCATACTTGGAGAACGGTCGTTTAGTTTCACTGCTCCGAATCTTTAGAACTCTCTCCCAGCTTTGGTGCATGATGCTCCCATTGTTGCTCACTTTAAATCAACTCAAGACCTACCAAATAAATTTTAAACAGCGCATGTGAAAATAATTGGACCTGACGCATCTGACAAGTGCTGAATGGACTGCAAAGGGTTAATGTATTATGCTTTGTGTTTTCTTTTTACTGTATAGAATGTATTATGTATTTCTCTGTATTTAAAGTATTATGGATTTTCTTGTTGTTACTGCATCTTGTAAAGCGCTTTGAATTGGTGGTCCACTATGAAAGGCGCTGTATAAAATAAAGATTGATTGATATCTCCACAGCGTACTTCTGTGTCAATGGGAGCTGATAGTTTTACCTGTTAATTCCACTTTTGTTTCTTGTCACCCAGAGTTTGGTTTTAAAAGAAGTAAGAGATCCAGACACAAGCACTCACTCACTCTGTTTACTTACAAGCATCTTTTGAAGCTGTTCCACGGTCTGGTTGGCAACACTGATTCCATTTATTTCTCTAATTTCATCCTCGACATGTAGTGTGCCTAGAAGGTAAGAAGAGAGTACAAGCTTGTTATCACTCTGGCAAACGTGCAACTGTGAGGCAAGTCGAGAGAGAGAGAGCAGGAGCGGGCTTCATTATAAAACGATATTGGTTATTTTATTGTAAAGAACAGAGATACCTCTTTACCCAAGGATAACCCACTGAGAGGTGCACCATCATACTCACAGGCAGTTTTGTTCAATAGCTTTCAGCACCCCCACTATACAAATTCTTCCAGCCCTACTGCTCACAGGGTTACCCCATTAGCAACTGCAGCAGTTAAAAGTTCACCGCTGAAAAACAGCGCTCTCCACTGCCAGTCAAATAGATGTCATTTCCAAACAAGCCTATCTGCTGGTCCATAGACTGAAGACTTGCAGCTTTGCTCTCTCAAAACCAGCGTGCATCTTCCACATATCAGGAATGCCACGGAGAATCAGTGTGCGACAAACAGATAGGAATGAATTGAATTAATAATAGAAGTCAAAATAGCATTCCAATTCTGCATATAGTAGCAGGAGCCAGACTACGTGTCCTTGTAGTAAAGTGGTGGCATGCAGATATCAAAAATAAGGGTGTGTGGCATGCTTTTCTAAAGTTGAGACTGTAAATGTAAACAAACTCAATAGAATGTCTGCCTGTGGATTAAGCAAACCGTAGCAACAATGCAACTTTATAAAGATACCGAGGGAGAAGCACCTTATTTGTCCTGACACACTGAGGAATATTTTGCATTTCACACTTCAGCTTTGGTGACTTTCGTCTGTAATTGGACTGTCAGCGAAGCCTGCTCGGAACTATACAGGCACACTGGCTTGCATGTGTCACAGGGATAAGACCCAGGCATAACGCAAATAGCGCAATAAAGGTGTAGAAAGAAAGATAATACTTCTCAATTCTCTGATGTAATCAGGTCCAGCTGAAAAGGAAAATGGCGTTGCTGTCAGTGTGCGTAGCTATTTTATGCTCACGGGGGAGGTGCAGCAGCCACGTCACACTCCTCTGACGAGAGTCTTTGGTATAATTTTTGAGGTTCAGGTGTATTAATGGGAAACACCCGTTTTGTAATGGTTAACATTCCCTACTTGAAAGGGAACAGTCCAATATCTTTCTCTCTCTTAGCCCAGTTACTATGTAAACAAGGCAGTGTCTGACTGGTAAAGCAGTTTATATCCAGGGTCCTGGTAACCATGGTAGTACAGGTGTACTGTGACAATGCAACAGGCACTTTTATGATTACTCAGACTCACGGACTGCAGTTTGAAGATCTGATACAAAAACACACAAACTCAATGCAGCTGCCTACTGTAAAGAACTTTACTGCCTGAGTAAGAGAGATACTAATTCACAGCCTCCTATTTTCATGCCAGATCTGAAGTTTGGCCTAGCTTTCATATTCAAACTCAATTCGAATCTCCCTTAAGACCTACAAATTCCAATGGGGCCGTCAATCGCCCAAGCAATCTCGCCTACCTCTGTTGTCTAACCCCTCCACTCATCTGTCAGCTTACCTTCAGCCATCTTCACTGTGTTAAAATGTTTCAATACACCTTTGCTTTATATGTGGACCGTTCAATCAAAACTGACCCAAAACAACTCAATCAAGCCCTTACCTTGCCTGTGGATCATCCCGCCATGCATTATTCGTGCAACAATACAGTGGTTCAGTTCATTCATTTTTAGAGTGATGCCCTGTTTGGGGGCGGGGGGGCGGGAAGAGGAAAAAAAAAAACATTTGAGAAAATACTTGACTGTTTATTAGATTGAAAATACTGTTGGATACACAAACTAAAGCACTAGCCCAAACATTTGTCTACTTGGCTTTACCTATAGTTTGATTTTTTAAATTATTTTTTTTACAGAAGTGAACACATCTTAAAAGATCAAGTTCATACACAATATTTGAGTAACTGCACTAAAGGCAAGGGGACAGAGGCTGCGTCCTTCAAGGCTATAGTTTAACATATCAGGCTTTAAGTTGGTATGTCTAATAATTGGGATATGAAATTATATTTCTGTACCACTGGCTCTCTCAACAACTGGAATGTGGGGTAAACAGAAAGGCTTTTGATAATACCAACCGGATGGATTACTTAGCAGAGCAAACAAAGAAAAACATGAATAATAGAGAAGATAAGGAAGAAAGCCATTTCATTTGATAAGCACTTGTAACCTTCACACTCAACAGGTCTTGTGGACGAAGGCAAAACTGTTTACCACTGTGAAAAGAAATGACTTACCCTAACAGCCTCAATGCAAGCGATACTACTTTTTACATTCAATTTAATGCAATGTAATTATCTGTATCAAAATGTTGTTTTTTTGACCACATACAGCCCAATCTCTCTATCATTTTAATATTCATGTGCAGTGAGGCGGGTTGCTGCCTTTACTATAGCACTAATCAATCAGGCAATCCCTGCGGCGGACCAGACGTCACCTCGGAATCATGGATAAAGAGAAGAACGCTCCTTCGAAGGAAGGTCCACCTGTCTTAAACCTGGTGGGTGGGCAGTAATAGCAGTAATCTAGGTGCCCATTTTTAAGTTCTACAGTGGTCCCCCCCGATTACTTAAATCCCACATTTATAGAACTCTGTTTTAATGTATTTTTTAATGCTTCTAGATCTCGCCACCACGCCAACATGATTCAAGCGCCTTACCATGGGCTCGTCAGTGTTCTTCTGGAACTGGACCAGGCGCACGCGGGTGACGTTCTCCATGTCCATGTCGCCGTTGGCACTTTCCGGGGAGTCTCCGTTCAGGTAGGGGGAGGTGGGCGGAGGCGTGACTCTCAGCGCGTCGTCGCTGTAAACCTCGTGGGCCACAACGTCATGGGTCTGCAGTAAGGCCTGAGTGGTACAAGAAACAGGAATAACATGTTAACATGTTCTCCGGTACATAGTGAAGACTCAAAGGTACCGCACATAGTGAAGACTTGAAGCTCCCCTGTACATAGTGAAGACTCGAATTTCCCCTGTACTACATGGCTATAAAATAATACTTCAAAATACACACCAAGATTTTCCACAAGGTAACACTTCATTGGAGTTGCACATTAAAGTGTGACATTAACAAGCACAGAGTAGAAACACAAAGACTTTATCTAGCCATACTGTGTTGTAGTCCTGGTTGTTTCTTTGTGTTATCCAGTGAATTGAACTCACAACATTTCCCACAAACAGTATGTCTTTGTCCTGTAACATGCCCCTTTGCAGCTTGTGCTATTTCAAACAATATATCAACTTTCCCACCACTTCCTCTTCGCTGAAATTCCTCCACAGCCGACTGCATAAAGCTTATGCAGTTAGTTTGAGCATAATCCTTACCATAAGTTTCCCTTACCTAAAGTATTAACTAACATGTCACGTTGGTTTCTGCAGCACAATAACCAAAGAAAAACCAAGGTAATTTCTCAAAGTATTCTATGTAACTAGCCACTGATGTTTAAAAGTCTCCAGCTGAGCTAACAGTTCTGAGTGCAGATTGATTAATGAATTACAGTCAGTCTTGTCACAGGAAGTTACAGGGCTCTGTCTGGAGCCAACAAATGAATCAATGTGAGCCCTTATCCAGCAGCACTTGGCTGACAGCCTGCTCAGTGATCTCCCCACTCCTTCCGTCCCAGCCCCGAGGAGGAATGTGCCAATGATCACTCTTAAAAGATGCCCTCCTCAAGTATCCTGCTGAGCTAGAAAACCTGTCTTCCCATATGGAACGGGTTTACCTCACTTACAAGTGCAGCCCAAGCACTATATGTTGATAGAGGGGGGGGACGACGACGACGACAACTATAAAGATGTATAGTCTTTAAAAGACTGTGGGTAAGAGAACTTCCTCTGAAAGCCCATTCATTTCAGCCTAAAGGTAATGACAACCAGGCTGTTTTTTTTAGGAGAGGGGTAAAGAAAGCTACTGTATCTGAGATCTGACTCTGCTGCAGTCTTTCCATAGTAAACAAAAGTACAGCACAGAGAAGAGAGACTGAATTCGAGCCAATACTGGGTTAGCAACAATTTTATTCAAACCTGAAATTTAAAAGGTGTAGACACACATTTCAAATATAGTGTAACTGATGCAAATTATTTAATTTCTGTCCTATAACTGTTTTAAAAAAACCTGCTATCATTTTTTGGCTGCTTCTCTTCATTTTTCCCAACTTAACTATTTTTAAATAGTCTGGTCTGGTCTATTTTTTGAGCAGAAATGATTTTGTTTCTCCAAGCACTTGCAACAACCCAAAAAAAGAGTGGCTTGAGCATCGATGTCAACGCACTGAAGTTTTAAAAACGGGGCTCAAAGGCTGACTCTGTCATCAGTGTACTCGCTGGTTGTCTGTCTGGTTGGAAGTGTTTGGAAAAACACAATTATATACAGTAGCTAGAAAACAGTCCATAGAGAGCGCTGCATCTGTAAGCAATGCAGCATAAATGTTTGGGATACAAAAAGCACAGCTCTCCCCCTGCTTAATGCTATAGCTATGAATCAATTGGAGATATGCAGACAATACTGGCATTGGACTTGCACATGCTGAAAAGGACATCATGGTGCACATGCCTCATCCACTAATTTTAGAGAAGCGATTTGCAGTAACAGAATGGGTCTGTCCATATGCTTAAGTGTATCTATAATTATCTGTATAACAAAAAGTGCTGGAAATCCCCAAGTAGGCATCAAAAAAGCCCTCAAAGCTTTCTGTGGAGCAAAACCCACTGTCTCACACCTGAGTTAAGTCACCACATTTATAGTACTTACTTTCCCCACTTATATTTCGCCTACCCCTCAATGTGTTTTTTATTCTTTCTAAAAGCAATTTACAAGATGCCACAAAACAGCAAACAATTAAATAGTATCTTTAATTAACTCTATATACAGAACAAAAACAAAAAACCCTACCGACTAAAAAAAACAAAAAACGGTCTTGTATAAAACCAGGAGGAGAGAAGCCTGGCAAAGAACCAACACAGCTAGCCATATTACAGGAACTGGAAATGCCCCTGCGTTCTCACCTAGGCCATGGGGATGTCTGCACAACCCTGTTCTCTTCACATACACTTTCCAATCTGTTTCTCCTCCTCATCTTGTTGGACTCTCAGCAGTTGTACAAGCTGCCTGGGATTTCACCAGCCTGTACCTGACAGTGCCTCCCTCACCTCCCCTGCCCTCCCCTCCCCCACCAGTTGAGATAAACTGCTGGCAGGAGGGCTGTGATGACATCACCATGCAACCACAACTCTTTAGGGGGCTGTACAAGTAACCCTTTCTCCCCCATGCTGCTTTGTTATTTGGTAGCTAGGCTAAGGGAATTCCTTTAATTCTGTCTCCCGCCAGTTTGAGTGCTTATTAAAGAACAGTGCAGTGTAAAAATGTAAGACAAAGTTGCATCTTTAGGAGCTTAGCAGGTGACACTGTTGGTTAGTGATTATTTTCTTTTGTGTTGAAAGTTATCACTATTGCATTTAGATCAGGGTAAACACTTTGTATCGCAATGGAAAAAAAAAATCCTTAACTAACATGTACTTAATTAGCTTTTGAATGGAGTGACAAGATTCAGCAGCGCAGATCAGCTTAAAGAATCCACCAGCTTTTGACCCCTATAAATCTCTTCACTGCACCACTGGCATCACAAGCTAATTACCACACAGTTTGTTTCAAACCAAGAACCTATTTCTGGTGATCTGTGTGGAGGTACCTATATACACAAACACACACACACAAAATGTCTGGTTGTGCCTCATGCTCGAAGTAACCATATCCCCAAGATAACCAATGCAGTCAATTCTCACTAATACAAATTTCAAGGGACCAGCAAATAAAGTCTTATCAGTAATTCTTATTATCAAGTTCTAAGACAAATGCATAGGTCAGTTTCTATTGAAGTTACAGTAATTATTATTTTACCCCAGCTTTTAAGAACAGTTGATAAAGTGTTTGTGGGAATGTTGAAATCTGCAGCAACATTTTTCTTTTTCTTGTATGGTAGTGCATTACCCACTGCTTTCAACACCTCCATTTTCGTCTGCATGGATAATGCACATTTTTGCATAAGCACAAAGACTACACGAAATGCATCATGGGATCTGCAGTCCCCAAACAGCACTAAAATACAGAACAGAGGCGCTAATCTGGATGCAAGTGAATACATTTCCCAATATTCTTTACACTCAATGTTAAAACTACGGCAATTCACTTAGTCAATTTTTTCCCCCCTGGGAGGGCTCCAAAACAAAGCGTACTATCAGGAAATTCGTCTAGTCAGTTTGTTTTAATGAAAATTGACTATATTAAATGTTTCTGCCTTATAATGCAAAAGGGAATATTGTGTTTTGTATTAAATCTTTTTAAGATATCCATGTAAATAAAGACATTTAATAAATCAACTCTGACATAACTGTACTGGACTTCACACCCAATACATTTATGTGCTGAACTCACCATAAAATGGGGCTGTGTGAGGATCCGCTTTAGTTCTTTAGCATCAGTGTTCTCTGGGTAACATGAAATCTCTTCCAGTACCTGCAAAATATACAGAGTTTGAACTATCCTTCAGCTTCTATTAGCTATACAGTGCATAGATGGTTATTAAAGCTCAGCTATCACATGAAGCAAAATAGAAAGCAAATAATCCCCCCTCTTAGTTTTCTTGCATCAAACTGACCTTAAAATGATCACATGATGCACAAAGAAGGTAGTGGTATTAAAAAATGTGAACCACAGCCATTTATGATCAAGCGAGTTTTCTCATGAAATCATTCTGTATTGCTGAGGGGTTTCATTGTAACATGTGGGATTGATCATTATTACCTTTACTGATTCACTCCATATAGTCCTGGTCTTTGACCGTATATTACTCAATGTTTAGTTGTCGAACTGATAAGATTTGTTACAAAAGTAACAAAAAAAAAAGATAGCTACGTGCAGCACTATTTAAATATAGAACAACTTTTTTCTTGTTTTTCTTTTTTTTTTTGTACACTTCGTGGTACTGGTCTTTTTTCTGCCCACATAAAATACCAAAATGCTTTAAAAAAACATTGACAAGTTAAAAGTTTTAAAATGCCCCGGCTTACATATTCCAGATGTTTCAAAGCTGCGCTGGCTTCGTCTTCGGTGGAATTCTTAGTGTAAGAAGACACAGGTGAATTATACAGTGCTTTCTACCAACTCTACAATGATGATATGAATCGCTAAAAGACAGGTCATGTTAGTAAAGCTTTATCTAGGTCAACCAAATCAAGAAGAATCAGTCAAAGGTAGTTGGTTAGTTTTGCTCATCACCCTGGTCATTTTGAAAATAGTAACTTGCAGAAGATATTTTTTTAAGCATTTCAGTATTGCTTGTGGGTCAGAAGTGTAGAAAGGAAAAAGAGTGCAAAAGGAAACTTGAGATCTTTTTTTACCCCAGAAATCATTATCAATAATTCACGCATGCCATAAAACTCACCCTGCAAATGGTAGAAGTTACATTAACAACCATCTGAATACACAGCGAGGCTTATACTGTACAACTAAGGAAATACAACTATTTCTAGCAAAAAAAAAAAAAAAAAAAAAAAAAAATGCTGTCAAACCCATGGCCAAATGAACAGCTTTTTATGTATTTTTACTAAGCTAAAAACCCAGAATAAACACAGCATGAATGGGTGCACATTACTACATCTTTCAGGTCATAATTAATAACATGCTACAGCTGTTCAATATGAACTTGAAGACAGTTCTTGTTAAACAGTCTCTTCTGTGATGAAGAAACATCCACAGTAAAATAAATCTGCTAGAGTATGCCCCCCCCCTTATAGATTCAGACTATACACTTGCTCCTTATCTTTATCAATGATAATATATTAAGATCTAATACGGTTGACTGCTGCTAGTGACTGAATGACGTAGAAGAGTAACAATGGCATAGGTGCTTTATTGCTGAAAGCTTTGTATTAGTGGAACCGGTTAGTAGCCGTGGTCTTGCATTTAGGAAAGTTATGTACAGCAGAGGTCAGGTAATAGTAGAGATTGGGAGGTACAGTGCACTCCGTTTATAAGAATCACATTGATTCTTACAAGCAGTTGATTCTCAAAAGAGGACTGATATGATTACTGTGGTTAAGAATGAAAGCTTTATTCCCTGCAGTGTAACAGATTGACCAGTAAATGTCATGAGTTCCCGCATGTATGCATAGGATGAAGTATTGCATAGTTCGTTCTCCAACTGAAAGCAAGGTTTATTTTGTTTGTTTGTTTTATTAGCTGTTGTTTCCCCACTGCACTGTAAGAAAAATAAAACCAACATCGGTTTTATAACTGTAAATCAAGACTCCAGCCTGATCATTTACACTGCCCTCAGCCACGTCACATTACAACTAGCAAAAGCGCCTCAGCGCGTCATTACTTTAACTACAGCATACAAATGTCAATGGTGCTCAGTCACTGAGGACAATACATCAAAACAAGTCCTTGTGGGTAAGCAACTTGTTATATGATCATGATTATGTTTACTCAAGGCTGCAGAATCCTGTTTTACTACAGTATACTTGAGAAGCGATCGTCTCGTAAGGATGCCTAGTTTAACTGCAGTGTGGTGTAACGTGTAATGGTCTTTGAATTAAAATGACATTACAGTACAGTATTTTACTGTCAGGACTACCACTGCATTTAATCATCTGTGGCTTCCTCATTTTCTGTTGCAATGCAAATATCACAGTTTCTCATTAAGTGGAGATGCAAAGCTTTGCAATCTCTCTCTCTCTCCCCCCTCTCCTCCTCCTCTCCCTCGCACCGCAATCCCACTCCCTCTACATGCATATCACACAGTAACACTGCTATACTCAGAATGTATTCAATGAATGTGTATTCACTTTACTGAAAAACTTTTTCACTGACACAGAACACAAAAAACATACCTGCACAATGCAGTGGTGCCATCACCGTTTGATTACAAACAATGCAGTGTTTCCTGCACCCATGCTGCATATGTGCCTAAGCAAGCGAGATGTGCTGAAATTCAAAAACAGCTTTATTGGCTGTACACGTCATTCCACTTGATCACGTATCGTATTACACATAGTTTTCCCAGAAATGATTCTTCTATGTGGATCGCTTGATTCTTACTAGCAGATTGTTTTACACAGGATAGTATAGGAATGACTTTGTCCCAGTGGTTTTGATCACTATATGCGGCTGATTCTTATAAATGGAGTGCGCTGTAATAATAAAAAATCATCATAACTCACAAGATAACAATTTTTTTTTCTGCTCTGCGTGGAACCTTTCTGCAGATTAGTGTTTCATTAAATTCAATTTTACAATTTTTTTTTTTTTAATCTATGTTAGTAAATATACATTTTACAAGCTTCCTTATTTACTGAAAATCATTTTAAATGGATATATGAAAAATGTAATTTTAACTTTATGAAGTTGACTGTGCCATGACTTTAGTTCCAGTGCTAAGGTTAAAGCTTCATTCTCATTCCCCTCAGATAACCTGGCCTTTCTTCAGTACCAGACAATCAGGCCTTTGCATTATAAAACATGTTTTAGCATTTAACACAGTACGTTCTAAACGTCATATGCTTTATTCTCACAATAGAATCGTCATTGCAATCTGAAAGATGATTCTGACTGCATGCCATAGAAAAAAATGTGATCACCCCAGTTAAGAGAAATTAATCGTGTGGTTTCCCAATCACATTGAAAACAATTGTACAAGTAGAGTGCTTCATGCAAAAAACACAATTATCATCTATTTCATATCGTTTCAAAATCATATCTCTATTTCATTTATCAACGACTAGATGGAGTAAACATTTAGAAAATAGACCAAAATGTTTGTCGATGTAGGAGCTGAGCTCCTACCACATGCTAATTAGTCTTAAGGCCCCTATTAGCCCTATTTGTTCTCATCAGTATGAATGAGAGCACTGGCCAGCTCACCTCTTTGGCTCTCTGTACAGCATCACTTGTGGGATTCCTTATCTGCGGGGAGGACTTTGTGTTGATCTTGTCATACAGCTGCAAGAAACAAGAAACAGAAGACAGCGTTAGTCACCTACATGTATTTCCTTTCAACCCTTGAGAATGAGCAGTTATAAAGCCCTGAACATGCACACTGTTGTGCAAAGTTTTAGATATGTTGCATTTTTCTACCTTGATGCATTATGAGCATCAACAATTTACTCCAAGCCTCCACTAGTGTTTTCTACTATTATAAAAACCTTGACTTGCATAAAGAAGGAAAAACACTGAGTGAAATAGTTCGCATCACTTGATTTTCAAGGTGTGGTATTTGAAGCATAATCAACAAGTACAGAGAAAAATCATCTGTAATTGACAAAATCAGGACTAGAAGACCCAAAAAGCTGTGCAAGGTTATTAGGGGGGGTGTCAATACCTGAATATCAATGCATTTCCTTCTTTATGCAAGTCAAGGTTGTTAGAATAATAGAAAACACTAGTGGAGGCTTTGAATAAATTGTTGATGCTCATAATGCATCAGAGTAGAAAAATGTAGCATGTCTAAGAGTTTTCCACAGCAGTGTACATTTCCATTTTCTACACTTTGTATTTAAAACATTGACACTTTCCAAAGACAATTATATCACACTGGATGACCTAAATATGACTACACAAAAACACTTTTCAGGGTTTAACAGGCCAGGATCTTATGAATTAAATTTCCACAACTTTCCAAGTTTAGCAGTGACTTCATTAACCAATACCATGCCAGAAGAAGTGACACATATTATAGGATAATTTTAGACCCCTGGAGAATCACCCTGCAATTCACTGACCCCCAAATTTTAAGGGTTATCGCAGGATCACCAAGAATAGGTAGCTGATGTAAACGAGGGTGATTCCCAAACACTGTAAACTATGAATCAAAATCAAGCTGTGGCTTCTCCAAGCAGTGTATAAAAAGTTGATCAAATCAACCCCTCAGTTGTCTCATGTAGAAACTGCAGTTGTTTTTGAGGCATCTAATTTAAGTTAAACCAAATGAAAAGCATAAACATAATAAAAACAAAACAACTTTGCCACTTAAATCACAAACAAATCCGGGAGTTCAGATCAAAACAAGCTGTGGACAGATTATCTTCACCTTTATTTATACCTTCCTTCCCTATCATTCATGTAGAAAATACAATGCTATTAATACAATACGTATCAAAATGACTCCTTCAGGCCTCAAGGCCAAAATTAAAGCAATTAAAGGTTGTAACACTAGCCCTGGTTATGTTGAGAAAGGATTTTATTACCGATATTTGACTCCTCGAAATTTCAAAACACACAAAAAGCAGATCCAGATCACCTCGGATTAGACTTTGTTTCCGGTTTCCTTCTTAACTTCATTGCTCAGAAAAAAATAGTTTATTAAGAGTGTGGTTTCAGCTCTAGAGGAAGTTTTGTGGGAACTAAAAACAAATAACAAAAAAACAAAACAACAAAAAAAAAACCCACTACAGTGCACTTGCTCAGCTAAACACTGTGTATAGTTAGCAAGGAAAGACCAGTAACTTGAAACTTTGTACCTCACCAGAAACCATACAAAGTAATTTTTAATATTTTTGTTGGTTTGTAACTACAGTTACACAAGCTTCTTTGCCACTTTGTTTTGCGACTTGCAAGCTCAACTTTAAACATGGGCATAATAGGTACCAACTGGTGAGTAGGACAGTAGGTTATAACTAGGTACGCATTTTAAGCCTTGTTGCCTGTAAATGACAGACATCTCTCAACCGAAGCATGTTGCAAGGGGACACGGGTGCAACTTAATTTAGATAAACTTAAGAAACGAAAAAATCTTCCCTAACCAGAAGGATAACATCTGTCCAGAAGTGTCGTTTTCCTGTAAAAATGCTGAGTTCTGCTATTTTTAATATTTCAATGATAAAAGAAATATAGAGAGGTGGATAAAACAAGAAGGCGTCGCAACAAATCAGACAGGCATCAGTAACAGTCTTCTAAGACTCATGGTGGGAGGCACAGCACAAGGTTGCCCATAGTTTGGTAATTCCACCTTCCTGGTTCCACTGTTCTGCAGCTAAGGTTTTGTTTTCCACAGCAGCACCGCAACGTGGCCGAGTGGCTGTACAGTATAAACACCCTGTGCTTGGGAAACACCAAGATCAGCTCCTGTTAGAAATATAGAGAAGCTGCCAGTTGGCAGGCCAGCCATGAGGTCCGAAAAGTTCTCCATAGGTGAAGCACTACGTTGTATTGGTATGAGAACAAACTTGTGTTCACTGTGCAGAACTGTGAAACTAGACAAAGCCATGAGAAAGGAAAACAAAAACACTAAAGCATCTTCATCAGACGCAACACATTTGTAGCTGGGGTCCCTGACCTATTTAATCGAAGGACAGCCTTTGTTTAATCACCTGCACTAAATGCCTTGTATATTCATATATATTTTTGCACCTTTCAACATATACCTTGTAACCAAGCACACAAAAAGCCACAAAGTGTCTTGAAGGATAAATCTAAAAAACATTCATTAAGAATTAGTTACTTTCCAAACAAGGCAGGAGCAAAACAGAAGCTGTCCGATGTTCAACTACACAGAAAAACTGTTCTAAAACAAACAATGCTTTGTCTGTGTGCACATCTGTATCAAACACTTCGTGCTGCTTTACGTAGCTCTGATTATGCTCTGACCAAGTTTCTTCAGCCCTCACAGGGAAATGAAGAAAGAACAATATTAAAATGTGAGCCTTGTCTTCATGCAGGTTCTTGGTCGTATCAAACATACAGAATATTTGTTCTTATCAAACATGGAGAACAGCAGCAAAAGCTCTACAATTCTCCTGCGAGCAAAGAAACAAACATACAAGCTTCACCTAAACTAAAGTTTATTTTGTAGAAGCAAAAGGTCAGAAACATGAAATTACATTGTGTACTCTGTTATTGCTGGATTATGAATGGAATTTTTTTTTTTTTTTTCGCTGCAGCAGTTATGGAGGAGGAGGAAAAAAAAAAAAAACCTGGCAAACTTCTGTTGCAAAAAAATCTAATTCTTATACCTTCCAGACAACCCAAAGGGCTGGGAGAATGAAAGCACAATACCAAACTCACAAGATGTGAGGCACAGAGTGGCAGAGCATTAATTCAATCCTCCGATGTAAAGGGCACATTTAAAAAGCCTTTCATCTCGTTTATCGTTTAATCCGGGTTCCTTTTAAAACTCTTAGAAACTGTACGAATACAGTAGCTTATTATTAACCAGTTTTGAGATATGAAACTAGATCAATGTGTGCTCAACAGCATTTGACCCTCTGAGGGTTTCGAAGTTCAGTCCTTTCCACTATGTAGACAAGGCTGCTATTTAATTAAACTGACTCAGGACGCTGCACATAACCTCGCAATCCAGCTGCACCAAAGCAACCCAAAACTACAGCAGTTCAACAAAGAGCAGAAAACCCAGCAAGTTTCAGTACAGCTATGAAGATTAAAAGGTTTCTAGGGTTTTCATCACCTTGACGGTTAGCTTTTTAGTTAATCTGAGAGATTCTACTAATAGGTATTTGAAATTACAGTGAGAGCTCTCAGGATGCAACACTGGGCTTTTACTATTTACCACAAGGGAGCGACAGCGGTAGGTAAGTTTAGGAGATGTTGATCCAAATATGTATGGAGAGGGTTTTGTGGTGTAGTAGTGTCCTGGAGCAGGATGTCTCTTATGAGGCTAGTGCTCGCCTTGTGTGTTTAACAGTTTATTTTTAGCTTTGTTTTCTTTATTAAATCTGACAGGGCTACCATTGCTGGTACCCAGTGGCAGCACCTGTGTGTTAATTAAACCTGCACCTGTACGGTGTGTTAACACCCAATGCTCTGTGTCTGACTCATTATTACTCAGTGACGACCCACACATTTAACACCCCACCCCCCCGTTATACCCACCTTGTTGTCTCATTCTACAAATACAAACTTTATTTTGCTGTTTATATCCGTGTGTGCAACTTAGAGGATCAACAACATACGAATTGAAAATATGATTCACTCATATATTATCAACATAACTAGCAGATTTCCCCTTGAGCCAGCTCTCATTTCAGCCATGGACTTATAGCATCCAACTGGAAACATAAATGTCTTTTGTAAGTAAATGCACCACCATCTAAAAAATGATAAACACATGCATCTAATTCCATATCAGGTTGTGGTATGCATGCGTGCAGGAATGGTTGATACAACTTGCCTGGTACCTACATTAGACAGTTTAAGTTGCTGTGCATATGTATTGGTTTATTTCACAATCATCTGCAGCCGTTGTCTACCCCAAATAACCCCAGTAACCAGTAGTTTCCAGCTACACAGACAGAGCAGTTTGTGACTTTTGCAATTACTTAACTAACACAGTGGTGCCATTCCTTTCCTGGTCACGCTGGCAGTCTGGGATGCTTCAGACACCAAACAAATCAACAAAATCTTTGGCTCCTACTACACATGCACAAAATAGCCACCTATTTTAGGCCTCAGGAGCATATGCATTTACCATATGTTTTCAAAAGACCAGAGGCTTAATAACAAGCAAGAACCAAAAATTTGAAAATATCACACATGACCATGACTGTCTTGCAGCCTGGGTTATTAATATATTTACAGTGCCTATAGGAAGTATTCACTCCCCCTTGGACATTTTCACAGTTTGTTGTGTTACAACCTGAAATCTGGATGCAATTAAATGGGATTCTTTTTCCTTTGATTTACACAACCTACTCAACAATTTCAATGTGTGAAAAAATGGGGGGTCGGGGGGTGGGGTCGGGGAGTGAAAAACAAATAAATTAAAAATAAAAACTTGATAAGTATTCACCCCCTTTACTATGACACTCCTAAATAAGCTCAGGTGCAACCAACTGCCTTCACAATTCACACAATAAGTTATATGGAGTCCATCTGTGTGCAATAAAAGTGGTTCACATGATTTCGGATTAAATACATCTGTCTCTGTAAGGTCGCACAGTTGGGTAGTGCACTCAAAGCAAAGATACTACCATGAAGACCCTTGGAGTACAGTCAAGTCGAACATTAAGAAGTGGAAGGTATACGGCACCACCCAGAATCTGCAAAGAACAGACTGTCCTCCCAAAATGAGCAGCCAGGTAAGAAGGGCATTGGTCAGAGAAGCCACCAAAAGGCCAATGACAACAAAGCCTACAGCGTTCCATGGCTGAGATGACAGAAACTGTCCATGTGTCAACAATACTCCACATCTGGCCTGTATGGAAGAGAGGCAAGAAGGAAGCCATTTCTGAAAAAAGTCCATGCAAAATCCTGCTTGGAATTTGCAAAAAAGGCCTGTGGGAGACTCTGAAAAGATGTGGCAAAAGATTCTGTGGTCTGATGAAACAAAAATTGAACTATTTGGCCTAAATGCAAAGCCTTATGTCTGGTGCAAACCCAACACAGAACGGGTAACACCATCCCTACTGTGAAGCATGGTGGTGGCAGCATCATGCTATGGGCATGCTTTTCATCGGCAGGGACTGGGAAGCTTGTTAGGATAGCGGTCAAAATAGATGGAGCTAAATACAGGAAAATCCTTGAGGAAAACCTGCTTTAGTCTGCAAAAGGCCTAAGACTGGGACAGAGATTCATCTTTCAGCAGGACAGTGACCCCAAGCACACAGCCAGAGCGATACTGGAGTGGCTTAAAAACAAGAAAGTGAATGTCCTAGAGTGGTCCAGTCAAAGCCCGGACTTGAATCCGATCGACAGTCTGTGGAAAGAGTTGAAGATTGCTGTCCACCAACGATCCCCATCCAACTTGACAGAGTTTAAACAATTTTGCCAAGAAGAATGGGCGAATACTGCACAATCCAGATGTGCAAACCTGGTAGAGACTTACCCCAAATGACTCACAGTGGTTCTACCAAGAATTGACTCAGGGGGTGAATACTTATCTAACCAATATATTTCAGTTTTTTAATTTTTAATTAAATAACTGTTGTTTCACAATAAAAATTCTCTTGCCTCTTCAAAATGTTGAGTAGGTTGTGTAAACCAAAGGAAAAAAAATCCCATTTAAATGCATCATTTCAGGTTGTAACACAACAAATTGTGAAAACGTCCAAGGGGGGTGAATACTTACTATAGGCACTGCATATACACAGCAGCATTATATTTTTAATGCAGCAGAGATTTTTAATGAGAAGCAAAAGATTAAGGAGGAAACATTTTTTGCTCTGAGGATCATAGAGGAATGTGATCTGATTCTACTGTTACCATGCAACGAATTGTCATGAGTCAAGCGCAGCCAGCACAAGCTTATCATATTCAGATTTCCATACTATGTGAAAGTGTGCAATCTGTGATCTAAAACGGGGTGCTAAGCTGTACTTCTTAGTGGATTAACAGAGTTCAGCTGTAGCAGCGTCAACAGTGATTAAGTCATTTTCTCTCATCTTTAGATGAGACATATCTTAGCCAACTTAATGTTTTTCTAATAGAACAGCAGCCCTATTCACAGAGCTTTTTTTTTCATCTTTGTATCCTCATTGTTACATACCGTAGTAACAGAAGACACCCTAAGGGTCACTCCCAAAGTCTCATGTTCTGTGATTAACAATTATTCTCCCCCTCCTCAGGTTACATGTGATGTGTCTTATCAAAGCTAGTTCCAATATCTGTTGCCCATATATCTGAACAGTTATATATAAATCTGAACACAATGGAAAAAAAACCCCAAATAAATCTGTTACTCAACAAGTACTACTAAGGTATAAAATACTTATTAAATTTAAAAAAAAAAAAAAAAAAAAAAACTACACCTCCAAAAAAAATAAATCAAAAAATCAACCAGGTCTAATCTTTTAGGTTGTACATGATGATACCCATAGGTATGAGACCTTTCCCTGCAGAAAATAGATATTCTTTTTTAATTTTTTTTTACAGGTAATCCATATCATTGGAATAAAACATTTCACATGGTTTAAAAAACATTACATATAATTTAAATAAAAATACATGTTGTTTGCGTACACTTAATTGATGCTCCTTGTGATATGTACAGTAGTATGCATTGCAGCAGCACCTTACTGCAGCCAATTAAAATACCTGCAGCTGACGAAGGCATAACAAAGCTTTACTTAACAACCACCGTACCAAGCAGATATAATAATATAAACTTACGCTTGTCAAGTGAACCCGGAGATTGGTTGTGGTGCTTATACATCAAAGGTCGCTTGCACGGTTTGCATTCTTTTTTTTTTTGGTCGTATGGACATTTAACAACAAAAAATCCCCCCCACCCTGTGCTTTGCCATAATATACCCTGCTCTAATGCATCGCAGTGACGTCATATAGAGTTGCTATTTATAACGATTTGGTGGTGGGTTTTAATACAGCAAGTTAGTATTAAAGTAATATACATTATACAAATCAAAAGATTGAATTTTGAATGTGAGTGACATTTAATGTGTGACATAGTATTCACACGTTGTCAAATGGTTTCTGTTAACAGAGAAAAAAAGAATTACAGTGTGTGAATGCTGCCTGGCGAACCTTCAAAAGGTTTAGAACTATCTTCAGATTCCTGGTTAGCGAACAAACCTTCGAACCTTTGAACACAGCCCTAGTAGTAGCTCTATTAAATTTGGTACAAAAACAAACCTCATTCACATAGTGCTTTGCGTGAATACGATTTGCTTCTGTGCCACAGATGTTTTGATTCTTTCCCACTTTAACACATGTTCTACATTTACATCTAATTATATAATTGCATGTTTATGGAAAATACGTGGGTGATGCACTTAACCTCTGCAAAACGAAAAGCTGGACAGATGTTAGTTACTTTTCAAAGGCAACACTACATGCAAATTATATTTGGACATTTGAGTGTAAACTAGCTCCCATTCAAAAAGGGTAGAATTCCAAAAAAACACTGAGCAGTCAAAACCTTGAATCTTCAAAAACAAACAAAAAAAAGCAATGCACTTTCATAACAGTAGCATTGTAGGACTGGGTGTGACCTGAATAAATCAGCAATGTCTGCTTTAATCCTTGCATGAAGACAAAACAGATTAGATTCAGTTGACCTGACAGCTGTTGAAATTCTACAACACATCTAGGTTTTATACCTGATCAATCAAAGAAAACTTTCCAGCAGTCACACTATTTCCATGGGGGGAGGAGATTATTCAAGCAATCTTAAAAGCCTTGCAATGTTAGACACACTTCCCCCGGGGAAAAAAGGAATCTAAAAACAGCACCAAGTAGTTTTTAGATAGTGTCTATAGTGTTGCTGTGACTTGAGTTCTGCTATTCAGTGCAAATAACAAAAAGTTGTTTTTTTAAGGACAAGAGTGACAAGCAGTTAGTTTAGCAAATTAAATCACAATCTGAATCACATATTTCTTAAAATATTAAGTTCCATCAATACTAACTTATTTATTTATTTTTAAAATGTAGTAGTCGCCAATGGATTTTACCCCGTTTTTCTCCAAATCTGACATATCCAATTGTATTTTTTTAAGCTCAGCTCACTGCTACCACCCCTGCGCTGACTAGGGAGCGATGAAGACGAACACATGCTGTCCTCCGAAGCGTGTGCCGTCAGCCGACCGATTCTTTTCCCTCTGCATGTTCGCCATGCAGCCAACCAAGAGCTACAGTGTCAGAGGACAACGCAGCTCTGGGCAGCTTGCAGGCAAGCCTGCAGGTGCCCGGCCAGTCAACAGGGGTTACTGGTGTGCGGTGAGCCGAGCTAAGCCCTCCCTCCTGGGAGGCGCTTGGCATATTGTGCGCCGCCCCCTGGGAACTGCCATCCATGGTCGGAATGGAATAGCACAGACTCAAACTGGCGATATCTAGGCTATAGGGCGCATCCTGCACATTTCCTTTACCGGATGCGCCATTTGGGAGCCCCAAGTTCCAGCAATATAACAAAGAATATTAAATAATTGCATAAACATAAACCAAGTTGCTTTTTTTGTTTGTTCATGTTTTATAAACACATGCTTCAAGCTTCCACTTTCTTTAGACAATGGATGAGATTCTTCTCTACGTTTTCCCTCTCAATGTCAGTTCAGTTTTCTAACAGGACTCTGAACTATTTATGGTCCAGTGGCAACAAGCAGCCCTCAAAAGACATCAACCCACATACTTACTGCACATTTACTTAAATACATAGAGTACAGCAGATATACCGAGATTGAATCACTGTACCCTGTGTGCCCCTTTGTTTGACACCAAGTCAAACGATTAGTGCTAAGCATTAAACACTGTGGGTACAATTGACAATGTCTGACTTTTTAGTTTATAATTCTAGGAATACATTCAACACGTAATCCTGAACACTACAGTTATGTTGATAGTGTGTCTAGTCAGCAACCAGGAAAGCATCCACCGTTTGTATCTACACAGGACAGTCATCGCTGTGCAGTCAACTCCATTATTATTGTTCTGACTTTTTCCCAGAGGTAGCCAATGATACAAATCAGTAGCCTCTGCTTCATATCCTTTAATGGTCATTTTATTGCCTTATGTGAAGCATCCCAATTTCCTCAGTCACTACCATCTCAGAGAGCATGGTCTTACTCGCATATCAGAACACACATTCTCCTGAGCTGAACTTTGACAACACAGTCTCAACAATTATCTTTATAAGTAAACAACTCTTAATGGTAATGGGACTATACCAAGAAGAAAATATCCAAAACATCAAACTAAACTGATACTTAGAAATGTTTCCAGTGAATACAAAACACTGATAAAGTGACTATGACAACTTACTTTATATTCTGAAGAACATTTATTACATAAAAACATTGTCTGTATGACATGGAAAAAAACTAAAAAACAAAACAAAACAATAACTGACTAGAAACAAAGTACTATATCGTAAGTAAAAACAGACTCACCAATGCAAGTTCAGATTTCCAGGAGCTTGTTTAAGAACACACACTTGTTTGCAGGTTTACACGAGAGACACAACACTAACTCTTAGAAGCAAACTGGGCTCAAATTTTAATGCTTTCCTAAAAACCGGGTGCTCGGTGATATCTTAATGTATAGAACAGCTTCCTAAATGGCAGAACTACCACCGTGTTAAGGGATCCAGACTCACAAAAGAAGATGTTGTCTTGCTCCTTCTGTGTGAAAATTTAACTTGTAAATGGAGTGACATTTGTATTCAGAGACCCCCATGGAAACTTTCCACAGAAGGCGGCCCACACAGCTCAGTGCTGCTAGAGGCGGTCCCACTATAGATCCTTTTAAAGCAAGCAGCTGGATTGCAGGGCTAGCTACTCCCTCTCCCTCTATCTCACACAACACCCCCCTTACGCGATCTTAGCTGCGCTCTGGAATGCGTCTAAGATTGAATGTGTGTTACAGATGTACAGCATTTCTTTTTATCTAGGTTTTTACTTTAACTGGGCATTAATAAAATATAAAATGTTTTTTTCTTATTGTTGCCTTTTACCATTCGCCATTTTTAAAACATATCTGTGATATCAACAATCTTTTGATTTCTACAAATCTTCTAACTAAAAGTGGCTGTGTGGCTTTGAAGAGAAGGGGAGTGCAGGGTAGATATATCCGAAAGTTTACAAACGAGAGGAGGCCATTCGGCCCATCTTGCTATATTGTTTATTAACGAATCCAGTTTGGGTTATGAATCCATAGAAAACTGTTGATTGGTCAACGAAACCACAGACAGCATAATACAACAGAAAAACAATTCAACACATTTTTTAATTTTCTTTTCTTTTTTTTTTTTTTTTTTTATCTCTTATAGAAACCACCGCCAACATCTTTGCAAACCGCCTTGTACTAACTGACTTAGACAGTACTTAAACAGGTCCCTTAAAACAATATTTATATGCCATATTTCTTTTTCGTTTGCACCAGTGCAAAGTTTTCCTTTCTTTTGTTAATGTTATAAAACTAGGAAGAAACACTATTCCTTCAACAGAGTCTACCTAAAACATTGCTGTTTCTTGCTAGCTTTACAACTATTAGGAGGCAAACTTTGCAATAGTGAAAACAAAACAAAAAATCCAGCCCTATAACTTCACTTACTCACAGGCTCTATTGTGACACTCATAATGTAAATTAGAGTAGTATGCAGTGAATGCCCAAATCCATTTCACATACATCCTTCAAAGCTATTAAAATCTTGTTAAGTATTGCTATATGCACTGGAGTCAATTATCTATGTTATAAGACCCCTGCCTTATTTTAATTTTTGCCAGCAGTTTGTGCATTTCCTCAGCACTCCCCATTATACAGAAATGAAACTCCGGTACGTGAGAGTCATACATCATTAGACAAGGAGATGACATGTTATAAAAGAGCTGAGAAAAAACAGTTTTCTACTTGGCACTAAAGTGGGTCTTAATATACAAAAAAAATCCTCACAATTGGCTGTAACAAAGCTGACCTTTAGTTTTAAATCCATTGTGCTGGACCCTGGCCAGCTCAGGTTTATGAGCTGAATTTGCATCCAATAAACAATTCTGTCTTCAAAGGGGTGTTCAACAATACCAGCTGTCTTTTTACACCATCTTAATGTGAAAATGCTCTTCTTTTCAACCACTTAAGCTAAAGCTTGAATTGACAGAAAAGTTTAATTTCTCCTGATATGCACACATGTTGGAAAATTGAGTCTTTGAATTTTAGCACTGTCCAGTTAACCTTACCAGGGTGCAGAATGAGTCACACTAATCAGTTCCACATTGCCAACAGCCATTCAAATGAATTTAACAAATCGCCAACAAGGACACCATTTTAAGGGCCTATAAATCGTACTTGTAAAACAATAAACACATTACAATAAATACAAAAAAAAATGCACAAACTGATTCCTCTGTGTATTTCCATTTTCTGAGGCTATAAGGTTATTCCAGCTCTGCAGACCAAATGGGGTTACTTGAGCTCTTATGTCAATTCACTATTTTTTGTTGGAAACACCATTGAAATTTAAATATGTCTTCTTTAATATATATAATTGGCAAGATATCTGCTAGGCAGCTCTGTTTCCCGATTCTGAAACTACTACTCAATAACATGCTGAAGAATGTCCTAAACACATAAGGTGTCTCCACTATATAATGAGAGCTTTAAAACTATAAGAGGTTTAAAACTGTACAGAGAGCATGTGGCCCTCTACAGTCAAAGCAAAACATGTAGCCAGTTGAATTTCAGATTCTAGTTTGTACATACTAAATACTTAAATGTATATTGATGCATTTCATGAAAAAAACTATAGCATACAATTGATCAATTAGAAATTTCCGACATTCATTTTAAAGGTTAATTTAAAAAAAAAACGACACCACCCCCCCCAAAAAAAAAATACACATTTCCATTTTACCAGGAAAGAGTAAAATAATAAATATATCTTTAAAAAACACATTCTTCTAACAGAAAGAAAATAACACAACACAATAACACAAAAGGCTAATCGTATCATATTTTTTACTTCTGAGAATTAAATATATTTAGAATGGTTCATAAGGACACACCATTCTTTACAGATTAGGGTAACCTAGATATTACAATACTTATATCAGATTATAATACCTATGGCTTTGTGCTATATCCAGGACTGAGAGAGGACAAGTACTACCTGTCATACTGTGCATTACTGCACAAGTTGTTAAAAGCATGTTTGAGATCTTGTTACTTGATTCCAGATTCAATATTCACTTAATTTTATGTTGCAAAAGGAACTACAGTGTATGATTTGCAAATCAAAATTCTGACAACCAAATAACTTGTGTTACAATTAACAGTGATATGACACCAACATCATCCTCTTCACTTAGTGTTGATACTCCATCTCTCTACACTGCAATCTTTTTCCTTTGGCATATCCAATAAAATCAGTCAAGTGGCTTGATATGAGCAAAACCTTTGTGTGTTCATTGTCATTTGATTAATTTATTTTTCTCCCATACGTGAAACTATAAGAAAATAAGTCCAGTAAGCAAACATTGAAAAGGGAACAAGTTGAAACATTTGTCTACATCTTGAAACAAAAGTCAAGCAGAGAAACATTTCGGCTGAGAAGGCACTGCCAAAACATTTGTCTACTTGACTTGGTTTTGTTCTGAAGTTCTGATAGATTTGTTCTCAATGTCTCTAGATCTGATCTGTTAGCTGTGCTGGACTCACATCAAGCAATGTGTGGAGGTGCTGGTCCTGGAAGACGCTGTGCAGGAAGTCCAGGTCTTTCTCACTGCAGTCAGTCAACGCGTGGATCTCCTCCAAGCTGTCCAGCACCTGTGAAACAGCCCCTGTGGGCAGACAAACAAACACAACTCACTGTGACCCCCCCGGACATGACGTCAGCGACCTTTGTACGTGAAATTAGCTTTTTTGTGTGTGTACTTCTCTGTGTGTCAACACAGATAAATAAAAATACAAATAAAAAAGGTACTTATAAATCTGAGTTGAATATTTTGTAATTGAGAAACAAGTTTGTTTATTGAAAATATGATTCTCTATAGTAAGGTGATGTGACGTATACAACCTCTTTAGGTGTATTGTTAACAAGAAAAGCACCCATCCTCAGTGCAGTTCAGCTTTGAGGCTCGCTTGGCAGCATACTAAAGCAGAGCTGTACTTTAATCCCAGTTCTATATTTACTTCCTGCATCAGCCATGCTAACTGACCTAAAAAATCCCTGATAAAATGGATTGGGTTTGCCTTGGTAATAAATTAGCTCTGCCCCATTGTAAACGATCTGGGAGAGAAATCTACATTAATGCCTAATGGTTGATGAAATGAAGCAGTAATCCACTGAAATAATTCTCAGTGTAAAAATATCTTGGTTTTCCTGCGTTTACGGAGTAGAGTATTAACCTTCCAGGCAATGAATAGATTTCCACAAAATATTTTGGTTTATATGATTTCTTCACTTTTATATTAACTATAATGATTATTTAGAACATACTGTTGCTTTAAATGTTGTAAACTTGTATTCATGTTTGAATCCCCCCCCCCCCTTTAAATGAGTATTCGGTTTTATTCGGATGTAATGGAGTCTGAAGGATGAAAGAAATGTGTACATAGATAGTGAATTTAGAATCAACATTTTTAATGGCATGCCGTTTTGAAAAATAACTGTGGAGGTTACAAACATTTTAATACTGCCTTTCCTTTTTTTTTTTTTTTTTTTTTTTTTAATAACAAAATGTTTGCTATTTTCAACGTAATAGTAGCTTGCAGATTGATATGGACTGAGAAAAAAACAAAACATAGTTGGTGCTTTTTACCCACATACAAGGATAAACATTTATAATACAGCTCTGTGGTATTTGATTTATTTTGTCTATTTCCCACATAAGTGGCAGCAGTATTAAAAGGCCAGTGAAACATGTCGCCTGGTAAACTGAGATACACACAGTTATACCCAAACTGATTAGGAACAATGGGATACCTACTTTCTGCAGCTAGTAGTCCTAGAAGGAGGGCAGCATTAGGATAAACAACAAACATTAACAGGTTTTCAGAACTGAACAGTTTAAACTGAAGTGTTGGCCTACATGTTCTGACATGTTTTATTCAATACTGTATGGCAAAAGTGTTTCCTAACAAACTAAACTGAGCAAGGAAAGGAAGTGTAGTGTACTGAACTAGTGACTAGCCCAGTACAAATAGCTTGTGTATTAGGACGTCATACAATGCGTCATCCTTGTTTCCATAGTCAAGTTATGTGTGACAATCTGTGGCACCCGATAACCTGGCAAAATAGGAACAAAAACACAGAACAAATGTTGATGCAACAAATATTCTTGTTTTGCTGAGGAACCTAAAATATACAGTACTAGATATAGCTTTGAATTAATAGTGTTCATTAATAAAAAGGTATTTTCATATAGAATCTATTACACTGTACATGTAGAACAGTATATTGTGCTACCACACTTTATACACTTAACACTTCAATACTATACAGAAACTTACTTGCACACAAACCTGATGTTATGTATTCATTTCCCAAAGTGATACTACGTGGGGTAGAAATCAACTGTTAAATAGGAGTGATATTAACCAGAGTGTGACAATAACCAGAGGGGTATTACCAGGAACGTGTCCTTAACGACATTATATTCTGTCCAGGAGAATAAGCAGAGGCTGACATTGACTCAAGTGGTAATAAATAATTTTTGACGGTACTGATTAACACAATAATTTGACACCTTTTTGACTTGACTTATCAAAACTGTGCATTTCCCAGGAAATAATACATTCTTTAAAATCCATTTTCTCATGTCTTATTAGCTTTATTAAGATGAATGCTGCCCCACCCTCTCTATTGTGCACAGAACCAGAAATCAGAAAACACAAGCAAAGAACCACAAGATCTTCAACAGAGAAGAGGGGAACGAGTAGTAATATTGTTATATATTTGCTTCAGAAAATGCATTTTAAAACCAGAGTGAAACAGGTACAAGCAAGCAAATCTAGGGGTAAAAAGAATAGAATAAAATGAACAAACAACAAAACTGTGTGAATGTGGTGCTCAAAAATCATATGGCATCATGCCATATATCACATGACTGTTAATCAAATTACAAGTTATAAAGATAGCTTGAAGCATAGCACGGTATGTTTACAACCACTGTTGCTGACTAGGCACTGGAAAGCTAAAAAAAGATCTGGACAAATGACATCTTTCTACTGGACTGGAAATGAGTCAGAGAGCGAAGAGGATCTTGCAAAAGAATCAGGTTTGAACTCTGAGGAATTTAAAAAGGGACACACACACCGTACTGAATTTAAAAAGGGGGGCACACACCGTACTGGTGTAAGTTTTGGTTCTGTTACCAACACCAAGCATTAAGCCTTGAAAAATAATTTTCAAGTTTGCTAGTACCAGTTGCTACCATGCAGCACAATTTTAAAATAAAGAATGAAACAGCAAAAAAACACAACTCTTTCTTTTCAACAAAAAGATACTGCTGTTTTTAAAACAGCACTGCTCAGATGGCTGTGCATCATTGCACAATAGTTACATAATGGTGAACTGAATGGCGCTGCTATTGGCAAACCTTCACTGGCAAAACTGAGCACACAATGTACATTAAAGCAGCAACCAAGCTTACTAGTAATTACTGTAGAACCTCTTATCAGAAGTGGGGGCATGGAAACAGTTTGTACAGGAGGAAGTTTATTCCCATTAGTGTTGAAACTGGTTGAAAATGTTGGGAAACACACCTTCAGTTGGGATGAGAAAGAAGCTAAGATAATGGAGTGGGTGAGGAGGGGGCTGTACTGCATTTCCAAATACAATGTACCTGAAAAGCAGCACAAGCTTTCTGACTGAGGGCCATCTGGGTGGAGATTAACCCATCACTTACCTGAGGATGTGGGGTCTTCAGAAAAGTCAAGCAGCTCCTCAGGAGGGTCTCCGTAGAACGAGTTAAACTTGTGGCTGGAAACAGCTGCTAGCACTGCCCCCTGTAACTCAAGATCAGATTTAGTTTAATAACGGCAGCTTCTAGTTCTCCAATGAATAATAATAATAATAATAATAATAATAATAAATAGCAGTTTATTGAATAGAAACGGACTGGGCTATTTGTTGTGGTTAATAATGTAACTTCTGAAACAAAATGATTGTACAAAAAATAAAAATTAGTGCAAGCAGGGTATTACATTATGAAAAGGTTCAGGAAACAAATGACAGCTTCCAAAATCTTACATACATATTTTGTTTTTGCACATTGTATTATAAATTTCTAGGAATTAGTGCATGAGGGAGGGACTTTCCCTGAACAAAGTTCTCTGAATTTCCAGTATTTGTGGTGTGTCTCCCTGCAACATGAATCCTCTTTTATAAAAGTGCACAAAGTCCATAATCTGAACAGTACTGCATTTATCATCATGTTCCTCCAGTGGTCTTGCCATCACAATAGCTGAGGTTGTTGTACAAATCTTGGTATGGGAGGGTTTGCCTGGGTTAAATTAATGGCTTGCATCTTCAATTGAAAAGCTAAATCAGGTATTTTTCAGCTCACATTTCAGATGTAAAAATACAGATTTGAAGGCCATCAATTTTTGTCATGTCCAGCAAAATGAGTAAATGTATAATCCAGAGGAAGGGCCGGCAAGGCAGCTGTTTCTCTGAACGGAAAGGGACTGTACTAACCGGGGCTGCTGTGTTTGGCAGCTTGGTTGAAGCATAACATTAACCGATTGCTTTTAAAAGGGTGAAATAAATGTAATTTGTGTTTTTAAGACATTGAAAAGGTGAAATGGAGAGAGATTAAGACTGGATTGCACTATGTGATGTACACTACAAAGCAAGTGTAATACAAAAAAAACAACACCTAATTAGCCTTTACCCCAAAAACTAACCAAGGTACTAAAACAGTTGCAACTCGGGTTTCACAGTCACACAAAAGCACAACAGACCACATTGGATATCCTGTGACCAAAGTACTGCAACCACAAACTAAAAGCAACTAAAAGGAAGCCACTTTGCATTGCTCTTCATTACTTGAATTTTTGCTATTGCTGAGCAGATATACCATGGAATTAGAGCAATAACAGTTAAATTGCATCTGTCCATTTCTCCACATTTACATGACATTTGTCAGTTTTGCAAATCCGTGGAATTTAGCATACACAAACGCAAGTCATGTGATCACTTATCTGTTTTCAATTGAGTTTTCAGTCTGCAAATAGACTGCAAAGCCTTGCGGTGAGCTCTCAGTTGGGGTGTGGGTGGAAATGAAGGCCTGTCTCTCAATCATATCTCTAATGTACGAGCAGTTTCCTGGCTCAAGTTCTCTGAAAGAAAGTACAGCACTACTTAAAAAGAACCTGGTGTCAAAATGCGTTACCTTTAATTTTCTTCTGGCGTTGAATTTTCTCAGCTGTTCCACAGTCTCGGCGAGGTGGATTTTGTAGGCATAGCGGTCCCTCTCCTGCAACAAAGGAAACAGGAGGTTAACAGCTTTACTTGCCAGTCTAGATGCAGAGTATAGGGCTCACTCCCACTGTACTTGTTTTAGACACACATTGCATCAATTGCATTTTCCTGAAAATCTAGTATTTGTTGCAGTTCCCTGAAGTCATGTGCACAGTACAGACCAATTTTGTGGTTTCCAAATTAAATAACAAGAGTCAAACTGAATTCAAAATGTGGCATGCAGATAAGCTAGAGGTGTTTAAATAGCTTCCAGCAATGTATTCTGCTGTTCAGGGACCATATAGGTAAAACAGCTCACTGTCTTCCTCTCTTTATTTACTTAACAGATTTTCTATGTATTTACCCACAAAGTACATGCAAATAATAAATGCTTGTTATTTGCCCAAGGCCCACTGTAAGGAGACAGTTGAAACAAATTTATCATGGTGCTTAAGACTATTCTCAATTGCATGAAATGGGTATGAGAGACAGGAATTATTATTAAAGAAAAGACAACATTTTATATTAAAAGTGCAGACATGCCTCAAGTAAAATGCAAATGTCCATACAGATAGGATTTATATATACACTACAAGGTTAAATATATGGTCAGGGATAAAGGGAAAAATAAATACTATCACAAATAGTTTTTCAATTTAATATGAATATTATTTTCCAGACAACAATGCAATCAATGTTGTTTTTTATCATTGATCTGCCAGCAATTGAGCATGGTGGATCCTTTATCAATCCATCTCTAACACACATTTGCAGAAGTACAACATGTTGCTGCAACCAGGTTGAAACAAAGTTTATTATCCTGGAAAAGGCACTGCAGAATCTATTAAGGTCCCCTACCTTGAGCCAGGGGTGGTTGAGTGCCTCGTAAACAGTTATCCTCTCTGCAGGGTCCAGCATCAGCATGCGGCGTACCAGGTCTTTGGCACTTTCAGAGATATGGCTCCACTGCCTTGGGTTCATCTGGAAAGCAGAAAACAGAAAAAGTAACGTTAACGACCCACTACCTTAGAAACACAAACAGGTGGATGCTGCTGCAGTGTTCCGGGGCAGGCTGAACAAGTAAAATAAATAAAAACTAAAAACAGAACACATGCTGTATATATAATTCATTTTGCCATTCTTTTAGCACAAGTCAGAAAGTGTGTCTGCAAGACTGCCAAGGTTGTAACACACCAGGCAACAGTGTGTGTGTGTGTGTGTATGTATATATGTATGTGTGTGTGTGTGTGTGTGTGTGTGTGTGTGTGTGTGTGTGTGTGTGTGTGTGTGTGTGTGTATATATATATATATATATATATATATATATATATATATATATATATATATATATATAAAAAGAAAAAAAAACATTATATATATGTGAATGAAAGAAAATGATTTAAAAACCCTTACAAACTTTTTTTTCTGAACAATGTAATGCAGAGTTATCCAGAAAAAGTGGTAGCTTGCCTTGCGCTCACACTAGCTCCAGCGTGGAATAAAAAATAAAAAAACAACTGATACCTTGTATTTCCCCCTAATGATGGCCTCAAACAATCTTTCCTTGGTTCCGTAAAATGGCAGACATCCACTGAGTAAAATGAAAAGGATGACCCCACATCCCCAGACGTCGACTGGCTTTCCATAGGGCTCCCTCTTCACCACTTCTGGGGCCATAAAATGAGGAGTTCCAACTCTGCCTACAAATCATCAAGCAGAAGTGGTGTGAAAGCTATTGAGGTCACAGGTTACCACGAGTCAGAGGAAGACCCAAGATGAGGTATACCCTGCATGGTAGCCCTGCACACCAGTTATGGTAACCCAGATTTAAAACTGACATTTTCATCCAATCATGCACACACAGAATGTCATTGTCCTGCCTTGAACAGTTTACTAGTTTGCTGAACTGCCCTACTATTAACACCAGTTACACATACAAGTGCAGTCTTTCCCCCCGAAAAGCTTGGTATCACCTAGAATTTTAGGACTGAGTCAAAATTAAAAAAAAGAACATAATTTAGATCTTTTATTTAACATCATGTAATCAAAGAACCTACCAAATGACATTTGCCATAGCTGTATTTTTAACAATAGACACAAACAGCAAGACAGATGAACCTCACAGCCAAAGCCATATTTTGTGGACTTTTGCAAAATGGCACTCAAAGAATGTAAACACCATTAAAGGGTGAGTGTTTAATGAAATTGTTCAAATGTAATTTTGAGCTACTGGAACACTTCCCTGCAGTACAGTATTATTTATTATTTGAAATTAGGAATAATAGTCATGCAGCAGCAGAATGTATATCTGTACACTAAAATATAATTCCTCAGCATACTTTACTGCTGTACACATTATCCACAGTTTAGTCTTGTTTGCACACACACCTCCGGGGTTTTCAATTCGTATTAAGGTACGTGGCACTTACAGGGTAGTAGGGAGCACGGGTCTCATCATGGCACGTAGGACCGATGGGAGAAGATTGTGGGAGGAGGGTGTTTTCTTTTTTAAACAAGGGATTAAAATGGTGCATTCTGGTGCACTTTTGGATGGTTTAAGCATGTGGTAAACTAGTAATGGTCAACTTGTAGTGTCTAACAAAGTACTTTAGTGCAATGATGGTAGTTTTATTTCAGCACTGCTCATAGCAAGGCAAGTTCAACAAGACAAATGTACTTTTGGAACATCAAAGTCCCTGCAATACAAGACGTATTGAGTTAATGCAGATAGTTTGCAATACTAAAAATGTGTGTGGAATTGGTGACCGCACCTTTAATTGTGTACAGTTGTATCAGCTCCCATGCTCAGCATTAGTTAAGTCCTGATCTGACAGCATGTACTGTAACAGACAGCTCTTATGATTACATGTTATTTCTTTTTCAGTAAAAACAATTTAAACTGCAGCATGTTCGTTCTGCTCCTTTCGATATTAAATACACCACAGCAAGCACACTGTTACATATTTTATTTCACTATTTTTTTAGCACAATCAGAGAGCTAAATTTAGTGAATGTCAGTTTATTTTACTCAAGTAAGCTGCAGTACATTTCATTTAATTCTTTCTCTCTCTCGCTGGTAAACAATGTAACTGAATTAAATCTGGGATAGTTGCGGCTGCTAACATGCAACAAACGAAAAATATGTTCGTGAGACAACTATTTAGGCACCCTACGATTTAACTGGCGAAAGATAACGTAGATTTATTGGAGTTCACAAAATAAAACTTTCACCTTTTGTACGGTAACCTTTTTACTTCCTTTTTTGTTTAATTATTCAGCTTTTTGCTGCATTGCAGCCCTTCATGTGCAGAACTTGCACATTACGAATAAATCTTGGGAACAAAATGTTTTCAGACAGAAAATAAAAACCTTTAAAAAATAAAAAAAATAAACTCTGCCCAGCAGCTCCTGCTGCTCTGCTCCTGCCGGTGGAGGTGGCGGAGGCAGAGGCAGCTCCTGCTGCTCTGCTCCTGCCGGTGGAGGTGGCGGAGGCAGAGGCAGCTCCTGCTGCTCTGCTCCTGCCGGTGGAGGTGGCGGAGGCAGAGGCAGCTCCTGCTGCTCTGCTCCTGCCGGTGGAGGTGGCGGAGGAAGAGGCAGCTCCTGCTGCTCTGCTCTTTGCAGTGGAGAAAATGGAAGCAGAGGCAGCTCCTGCTGCTCCTGGCGGTGGTGGAGGCAGAGACAGCTCCTGCTGATGGAGGTGGCAGAGACAGAGGCAGCTTCTGCTGCTCTGCTCCTGCCGGTGGAGGTGGTGGAGGCAGAGGCAGCATGTAGACTCCTAGTGCCGGAGTTGGGAGCGGCGTGTAGTGTCCTGGCGACGGAGGTGGGAGCGGCGTGTAGTCTACCCTTGTTTCAGGGGACTGGTGTGGCTATCTCTCACTTGCAGGGGGACTGGTGCAGCTCTCCCTCTCTGGTGGCGAAACCAGCAGGCATTCTTCTCCTGCTGGTGGAGATGGGGACAGCAGGCATTCTTCCTCTGCTGGTGGTGTTGGAAACACAGACATTTTTCCTCTGCTGGTGGATGTGGAAAAAGCAGGCATTTTTCCAATGCTGGTGGAGGTGGAAAAAGCTGTCTCTCGGGCTTCGGATTCCTGCGGTCCCTCCCACCTGGGTGCTGGATGGATGCACAGGCTCCTCCCACTTGGGCATTAGTTTCCCCTCTGCATATTGCGTGGGACATAGGGCCAACGTGTGCCCATATACCCCACAGCCGGGGCACAACTCCGCCGCGATGTACCGGAAAAAGGCCTTCAAGCCGTCGTCCCTGACCTCCTCTTGCTGTTGCAGCTTTCCTCTCCCCCTTCTCCCCACCTTCCTCTCCTGGGCCGGTTCCTCCTCCTCCTCCTCCTCCTCCTCCTCCTCCTCCTCCTCTGTTTCCCAGACAGCGTTAGTGCACGGCCCGTACACCCCGCAGGCGAAGCACCAACCTTGGTCCTCTAGACTGCCGAGGAGCTCCTCTAGATTAGTGCGGCAGAGAGGTGGAGCCTTCCATTTAAAAAAAAAAAAAAAAAAAAAAAACTGCGGTTCCTGCTCTGGTCTGCGTCTAGGAGGCACTGGTAATCCCACGATGACACCACGTGTCAAAGACTGCTGCAGTGGGTGATGTCAGACCAGAAACCAGGAACAAGGAAATAAACAACAGAGCGGCGGAGTTTGGTGAAGCTGAGCGATTGGTACCGCTTAGCATTTAATAATTAAACAAGCAGAAAATAAAAGGTTGCAAGACAAACAAAACACAGGACACAGCACCTTCACCAAAATAAAGAGACAAACAAAACCTACTACACAGACAAAACACGTGAGCTTGTATTTGAACTATTCTTACTATTCTAACCTCCGTCTCCAATCCCGTTGTCCACTCAAACACACAACCCCGAGTGAGTGAAAACATGTTGCTTTTATGCAGCTGTACCGAGACTCGATTGCTAATCAATCATTCAATTGGAGTCGCGGTACAACTGCATGTGAATTAATAAAGTGCAATTTCCCATGCTTGCACATTATTACATTTTACTTGAACGTGAAGTGCTGTGCAAGCCTTGTGCCTAAATACAAATATACATTTTAAACAGCTCGTGTTCCACAGACCCATTTATATCCCGTGTACCAATGACTATACACCAACATTAATACACAACACGCAACACATAACACTGAAATACACACAGGGGCGGGCAACATTGCCACAAGGACACTGCATCTTTAAAAGCAAGCAAGACTTTTAAAACTGTGCATGACTACACAACAGTTCCAGCATATGCAAACCTCACGTTCACCACACTTCTCACATCCTTTTTAAAACATGAAGGCTAAAGAAGGTACACCACCTGTCTTGCTCGATAACTTATTAGCTAAAAATGTTATCCAGCAAAAGAGAACTAAAACAATGTCATAAAAACACTATTATTGTAACATTATTTATTTTCCGTATTAATGATGAAAGAGTAACAACACTGGATGTAAACTTTGAAGTGTATGACACTTGCTCCTTTGTTTGGGGGCTCTTTCCATAAAAATCTTCCTCCCATCTCCTCACATAAATGAGAAACCTTGGGGTTTCTAGGTTACAGTTAATTATGCTAGCTTAACAAAATAGTTGCATTTAAATATGTAATACTTGTGATATAAATAAGAGCTAACTCCAGGCTATCATGTACTACATTTATCTAATTGGTGCTGTCATCGCTGGCCTACCGCTACCTGAGTTTTTTGGCTTGACAAATACGACACAAACAGACTTTCCAATGTAACTGAATTGGCAGATCCTTTTACCAACATTCCTGTAAATTCAGCCAGCCAACTGCTGATGCAACTTGTATCGGTCAAGATGAGCTGAAGCTTGTATCTTGTGCGCTTTTTCAAAGTTGATTAAATTATTTAAATGTTTTACAAATCAAGGGGATTTTAAAGTGTAAGGTTCTGCAAATCTGCTGTCGCTCATCTTATGAGCAATTTAAAACGAATGACGGAAATGCCTCTTTTTAACCAATACTCCTTTTCAAAACTGCTGCTGCAAGTCTAGAAGCAGTTGCGCAATTCCAAAACTAGAATACTGATTGGTCATTTATTGGTATGTCGTCTGCCTGGCAGAAATATGGAGAGAGAAGGCACTGATGGAATTATGGTATTGAATTTCCCTGCAGTTCAGTCCATTACTCTATTTGTAATGCTTTGGATTGTTTCTGTCTGGCACACAATTCTTCTCCCAGGCCAAACGATCCATATTCTCCTGTGGACTCAGAAAGACTAAGTCTTCATTGAATGGTTCTCCCTTATTTATTTATCATCAAGCTTATCAGCATATCTTGGTGTAGCTGCACCCTGAAGAGTGGTAAACCCGACTGCCTGTTTCCACTATAGATCTTGTGTTCTGAACTTCAATGCTCATGAAAATGTCTGGATATATGGCATTGGTTATGCAATCCTCTCTATCTGCAGAGCAAGGATGGACAGCACAAACAGCACGAGAGCTTATCCACAACTTATCAGGCAAGCCTGCATCAAGCCTGCATTAAGGGACCATCCTCTTAAGGGATGAGTGAGCAGTCCATATCTCCATGGCCACCAATCCTTGGATTTGTTATGATAATGCCTGCAAAGGCATCTGGAACCAATCATACAGAATTATGTTTAATATAGGATGTTGCCCATCGCCTCCAAATTCATTTCGCTGATGATATAAACAAGTTTGAAACCAAGGTCTGTCACAACTAAAACCCAATTTTGAACCAATATGGGCATTTCTTGACCAACATCACACAGTATTGTAACTTTTTAATTTTTTTTTTATCTGCAATTCTGCAGATCACATGCACATAAGCTTCAGGAAAAATAATCACACTTTTGTTGATGTGTATTTGTTTGTTTGTTTCTTCTTTCTTTCTTAAAAGATCACTGTAGCTTGTGGCTTTTATCAAAAGCTTCAGGAAGCAACAAATGCTTATGTACCAAAAATCATCGTTGAATGACTTGGTTCTGGTATACCTGTCACGTCATTACGGAGTGAATGTCCTCACTCAATGATGTAACTTGTGTCCCATAATATAGAATGAACTTTTTTTTGTTTTCATTTCCACGATTCTCGGAATAAGCAAGGAACTGTGCTTTCTACAAACAATGTATGTCAGGATCTTGTGGCCTTTTTATTTTTGGCTGAGAAACCATTAACCCTTTTTTCATTTTCTCCATAAACAACAAAGCACTGTTTTTAATAATACTAACACTTAATTAAGGAAACAATGCACACTACACAACCATCAATACAAACAAAATAAGCTTATCTAAAAATATACAAGACCACAGATACAGATTTGTTGCAATATGCGATCGGTTCTTTCTCTAACATTAAGCAGTGCCTCCTATAGATTATTTAAATTATCTGCTAAAAGTTCCTCCTATTTTTCTAAATAAGGACACACTTTGCAATCGGTCACATGCATACAACATGATGATGTATACAATATAAATCTGCCCAAATTCCTAGTGCTAAATTCACCTGTGAACTTTGTTATTTCTGATTACCTGTCAAACAGTGGGGAAAAAAATAACTATTCACTTTCAGCAATATCTTACATTGGTAAAAATGTTCTGTTTGACTCATTTTGAGTTTGCTCTTATATTAAATATAATGGCAGCTTGAATGAATTAAAAATACCTCCAGCAACCAATCCAGATTCTCCAAGCTGTATAGCCACTCCAAAACCTCCAAGCTTCACAGGGGCTGAATTCTCCTTCGATGCAAGCAGAACGCAGTGAGGCTGTAAAGAAACATAATGCACGTTAATGTATGGACGCAATAATGCACTGTAAACATAGCAGGCATGGGAGTCAGGGAAAAAACCAAGAGACAGGTTTCCAATTGACAAGTGCTTCATGCCAGAGCAACTTCTCGGCTTTTTCCTGTGTGTGTGTGCCCCTACTCCATGCTGCCACAGGCTCCAACTTTATCTTGCATATATATTTAAAGAGTACCCCTACTTACACCCAACCAAGCATTCGGTGTCATAATAGTGAGAACATGAAATGGAACATATATTATTCAAATATCAATCATCGCAAAACGGCACCTTCAAACAGGGTGGTATATGCGTTAAGGATGTAACAGTTAGGATTTTTCCCAAACCGAAACCAATTCCCAACTAAAAGATAAAACCGAACCGAAAAAGCTACCGGCATTTTTGGGAGCTTGTCACACGCTGTGGCATAACTGTGACAAGTTATGACAAGACCTTCCTGATTGATTCCGACAGCCCTCAGCAGGGATAACTACAGATTCATATTTAGTCCTGGTGTTCACGTGTGCTGATGAAAGGTGCTGGTACTAGTACTAGCAGGCATATGCAAACACTTGGCCTGGTGTGCCATAACCTACTGTAAACTGTAAAATAAATAAATAAATAAATAATAATAATTAAAAATGCACCAAGAAGTGAAACATTGAAAAAGTTCAGTTTGTCCCATCTGTTAAATTACTCTGTGTAGACTTAATAACAAAATTTAATAAATTATGCCAGCTTGACTAAAACAGCCAAATACAAAAGTATTGTTAGTTAATATAAAATGTTAGTTGAGGTCCTAAACCATTGTGAAACTGGAAATAACTGCTGACAAATACCTGGAAGCTGCTTTAAATTAGATGCTTCTGTGAGCAGGCTGGTTTATTTTTTAAGGTAGCTTCATTTACTGTGCATGTATTGAAATTAGTTTAATTTGTCTGATAACTTTGTTGCTGCATTCTAGCGGCATATTGACTGAATTCAAGACTAAGTGCTTTACCCATAGAGGCAGATGTACTATAGTAACATGCTCTAATAAACCAGCATACAAAACGAGGACTTTGCATGTGTTTTTTAGGGTACTGGCGAGGGGCCAGAGTTCTAGCTTTAGTTTTTTGCTGACATAAATCTAGGTCACATTTTAAATTAGAAGTATTTCCTCAGAAACGATGTTAAAATGCTGCCAAACACCTCAGTCACTTTGAAGCCAACATGTCAATTGCCAAAAACTTGAAAAGCATGAGCTGCAGTTCCACTCAGGCGTGACTTGCCACTTGTGACGCAGCAATAATGGGGCTACAAAGAAAATAACAAATACAACTTGAATGTCTCTCATTACATTATTTTATTCTTTCTACATTGTATTTAATTGTACAATATACATTGTTATGAGTGATGCAA
>NC_054548.1:13588773-13673773 GCF_017654505.1 Polyodon spathula | reverse complement strand
ATTCATTTCGACAGAAACAGTTAATCACAGGAATCTAAAGCGACCTTCAGCATCTGCTGGAAATCCTCAAAACAGGAAAAAGGACTAAAGTAGCTTGGCTTTTGGTGGAACAGTGCGAGACACTCCTAATGTACTGGAAGGATGAAAAAAAAACTTCTAAAAACAAGACAATAAAACTGGCTATCCTTGACAGATTTATACTGGGTTAAATGGACTGCTGAAAATACAGTCCGTTCTGTACAGGAAAGAAAGACATTAAAACATGGACTATAAAACTAACAAACTATATAAACACAACAGAACTGGCATCTCTTGAAATATGACATGCTGAAGCAAAGGGAAATTTAACAGACAGGAATAACAATAACATAATTTTAAACAATATTACCTACTAAGAAACTATTAAGAACAATTGCTGAATTGTCCTTATATTTGATATTCACTAAGAATAAGACCCATTGAGCCTGAAAGTATCTCATCCAATATGCAATGTGCCAATTAATAAAAACCAATAAAAAAAAAAAAAAAAAAACCCTATTGCTAAACACAACAACACCCAAAGCTTTACTCTGGGATATCTTTGTTAACTTTAATAGAGTGTTACATATAACGTCTTTGATAATATGTTGAAAATGAACGAATATCCGAATGAATATCTCAACATGACAATTCAATGTTCGTCCCAGCACTAGTTTTAATAACAGTGTATTTATGTATTTCTTCTGCTGCATCACCAGGCTTCACAGTACTGTATTCCATATTCATGTTTGGAAAAAAAAAAAAAGAAAAAGAAAAAAAAGAAAAACATTTTCCGGTTATTTTGTGATCTCTGTAAAAGAGAACTATGAAGAAATTTATCGAGCTCATTGTGGTTTACAAGTCAGAAAAAAAAGTGACCCCAAACCCACAAGGCAATATGAATGCCTTTTTTAAAACATGGCATATCTGACCCATTAGTAAAGAAAGCAATAGACTGCTGTCATGCAATTAAACCTTGCTTGCTGGAACTGCACATTTAAGATTTCATTTCCACTGGAGGAATTTTAAGAATTCCATAACACTTCACCAACTCAGTACTAACAATGTTTTTTGTAATTCAGAAATAAAATTCCAGAAGTGCAAATGTGCATCTTGTTTGTATGGGGATGTGTGAACGTGTATTAAAATAGGCTGTTGTTGAAGGATTGTGTAAGGTTAAAAGTAGGGCTTGTTTGAATTGTAATGGTAAAACCATGCAAATGCAACGGGAGGGTCCTTGCTAGATTCACCTTTGTGATTTGCATTGTTATTGTGGGTTGTTCAGGGGTTAACCTGCATACAAGCTCACATGTGATGAGGGTTTACACTGAACGCCATTGGTGTTCATTAAGGACTGGAGAAAGTCGATGCTCATAAAACAAACCCTAACTGACAACTTCTAAATACTTGCTGCTGCAGTCTCAAGTGTAGTATATATTAGGGCTGTGCAGATACTTAGAGAAAAAATACATTACAGTCAGCACCGCCTAATCAGGATACTGATAATCAGGACTGCTTCTTAAATGTGATCAACTCTGGGAGACGGTTCTTCCTAATGCTATTTATGTGGTTTAATTGGGACATCACTTTGTTTAATTGGGATACAGTATTTACAAATGATGACTGGAGATTGCTTTCAGATCAAGACAGGTTTGCGTAGCACAGGGCAGCGAGTACGTGATCACACTGTGACTTGCGTAAACTACATTGAACTCTTGAAGGAGCTGGAGTCACCTGTGGTTTCTCACGCTGCTGTTGCAAAGAAAGTTGATGCATCAACATTGCAGGTGCGATTCATGTTGTTTAGGAATAAAAAAACAAACAAATATTGACTTGTATTTTAAATGATGTATTTAACATTTAATCATAATGTGATGTGATTTCATTCTTTTTCTTTTCATTAAGAATCGAAAAAGTGTGACTAAGGTCATCTCTACTGCCTGTCGTTTAACTGGGACAGCCGCTTATTCAGGATATTTCCTTCTCCCGAAGCGTCCCGATAAAGCTGCGCCGACTGCAATTCCCTTTAACGTATTTTTGTCGAAATATTTGAAAACTCTACAACAAGAAAAGCTGCCTTTATTATTTGTCCTCACTGATACAATTGAATACAAATCAATGTGAATTAACTTTCACACCAAGTGATTTGAAAGCAATTTGTTATAAGCCAGTTTGCATTTGACTTTAAAGAAAGGTCAAAGGTCACAATCAAGGCAATTTTTGAATAGAGCATATATGGGTTCCTATATGTGTTCCATAGTAACCATTAACTTATCTGCACTCTGTAAGGAGTTATAAGCTAGTTTTACATTTGACCAAAGATTTTGAAAGGTTTTTAAAGAAATAGGTCAGACGGCCATATTGGTTTTGAAAAAGTAAATTGCATTGATACAGGAATGATGCTTGTCAACTTTGGAGTTAATTAAACAAACTGTTTTTCAACTGAAGCTGTTTTAAATTTAAGAAGAAAATGTAGGTCTGGCGGCAATCTTGTTTTACAAAAGAACACCATTTTCCCTATCTGAATTCCATTGTCCCCAGGATGATGCCTACCAAGTTCAGAGTTAGCTGGTTAAATGGTTTTCAGACAGAAGCAGTTTGATGTTCGTGGCACGTTTCGGCAAATTTGGTGGCAGCCATTTTGACATTCAAATTTAGCACAGCAACTTCTGCTTCGCAAACTTGAAGCAGGTTTGGTTGTTTGACGTATGGCAAGTTTCAGATCAATCGCTTCACCGGTTCCCAAGACTATTTTGAAAGGTTTTTCAAACAAAATGAGTCAGGCTGCCATCTTGGTTGTCGTAGAAGCTGAGTTTTTTTGCATCTGAATTGCATTCAACCCGGAGTGATACCTGCCAAGTTTGATGTTGATTAGTTACACGCCGTTCGAGCAGGAGCAGTTTGAACAATAGGAATGATTAAAAAATAAATAAAAATAAAATAAAATTACAATGGCTTCCCTAGCCACTCTAGCTTGGAAGCCCAACAATAAAAATCTTTACAATAACAACAGCCTTCCCCAGCCATTCTTGCTTCAAAGCCTAACAACAAAAATCTTTACAAAAGTTGAACATAAACATGTAGGTCAAAACAAAACAGGCTACCTGTATATTGCGCTTGTTACTGATTGTTATTCATTTCTTATTAAAATTAATGTTTAAATATTCTTATATTTTAACTGGCCAGCATCACATGCAACTTTCAAATTTCTGCACAGGTTTCTAATAAAATCAACACATTTGAGCCTTACTGTCTGTGGAACGATTACACTATGTAACACAATTTTGTTCCTGGGTAGTAAGTGTTATTTCCTAATTGCTTATGTCTCAAAAGTGTAGAAAATGGCTATTATTCCCCACAAACTTTGCTTTTGTGACCAGGACAGTGATACTGTAAATACAGTATAATCGTAAATCTCGAAAAACTACACACTTCTAAATCTTTTGTAGTCATTTTTGTATTACTTTAGAATAAATACATGTTAATTTGGATTCATATGTTGCTTTTTTCTGACTTTATGTGAACGAAAAGACACACATTTGCCTGTTTTCCCACTGGAAATAGTAATATTTTGACATATCACTGTCCTGGTCACAAAAGCAGAGTTTGTGGGGAATAATAGCCATTTTCTATACTTTTGAGGCATAAGCAATTAGGAAATAACACTTACTACCCAGGAACAAAAAAATAAAAAATAAACTTGTTACACGGTGTTACCAGTCTCTAGTCTCACATGTGAACTAGTAAGAAACTACTCAGAACAGTAGGTGATCTTTTACTTTCTATAAATGTGCTGTTTCTTGCTGGTTTTATACTCTCGCAATTTTTGTGTTTCTATCAGAACACAGGCCGTTGCAAGCGTTAGAGCCGGCAGCAGAAACTGCGCTGAACTGTGATGCGATATAAAAACTACTGCCTAAAACCATTTTTGCTGGAACAGCGCAGATACCACTGACATTTAGGATCATGTCTCTCACCCTGAGTAACAGAGCAACACTGCTGAGCATTTTTTTATTTTATTTTTTTTATTTGCTTACCCTGAATTGGTTTGAAGGCCTGCCTTAAGATATAACACATGATTTATAGTGTCACTATTTCACAGTCCTCTACAATAAACATCTTGAAAAACAATCTGTAGGTGAGCAGGAGGGCAAGACAGAAAAATGCAATAAAAAAGTCCTTGGGAACAGATCTCATAACTTATATTCACAACTTTGTATTGTTATTGTTTTAACACTTGGTTAGCATGGGACAGGTTTCAAATCTGTGTGGAGGGGGCCAGAACAGACCAGAATACTTCAATATTATTTTGCAGTGTCCCTATAAAGTCTAATTTTAAAAGTACAAAAAGTGAGGCTTACCATATTGTTTTTTGAAGTACAAGGTTAACTCTAAACTTTTCATATATTTTATTGATGGCCGTGAACTGGGACGCTTTAAGGTTCTGTACATATTAACACATAACAAACAAGGAGGGGGTAGAAAAGAATTACTGGAGGCTATGCACTATACCCCTAGAGGAAGAGGAACTGGTAATAACTTCCACACACCACAGCTTAATCTGCAGCAACTTTAAAATTACGTCATTGTGGTGGTTTGAAATAATCCACTTCTGAATAGAAACACATGCTATTGAAAAGAAGAACATCCCTGCAACGGAACTAGAATCTACTCTCAACCTTTGTTAACTTGCAAATAATGTATCTAAAATAACATATGTATTTATGATTAAACCTCTTCCAGAGAACCTACTGAATCAATTATTTGTTGATTGAAAGCCAGATCCATATCTTTCATTTGAGGGCTTCCATACTACAGTTTAACACATTAGGTACAAACAAACATTCAGACAAGGGTGATTAGATGTACAGTAAAAAAAATAAAAAAAAGACAATTCACTCCTTCACAAAATGCCCTTGCACTTCCCAGGCATCCCAAGATTTATAATGTGCAAAATCTTATCAGCCGCTCTGTAGAATGGATGGCGTGTTGAACACAAATAAAAAAATAAAATGATAGCTAAAGGTAACCTTATTTTCACAATGAAAATCGATGGGAAAGAGTGTTCTGAGTAAACTATGTAATTTTATGGAGCGTACCAAACCATTTCTGCTGGTACTCACGTGAGACCCTAACGATAAGTTATGTGAACCCCTGACTATACACCATCTTGAGTGTACCATCGTGGCCCTGTGTTTATTTTTAAGGAGTGCACAAATTAATATTAGTTTTGAGTAGTCTGGGTTTCTTTGTTGAAACATCATGAAACTTGTTAAATGTGCAATCCGCCACTTAATTTGATAATGGATAGAGATATTCAGGTACATTAGAATTTTTTTATTTATTTATTTTTAAATGTAAGTCACAAAATTTGCCTAACTCAGTATTATCAATACAGTACTGTTTTAATTGACTTCCTCTTTAGACCTGCCCTTCTGGCACAACGTCCCAATAAAGACCCCATGACATGCACAGCAATGTTCTTATCTGATGGTGTACACTCTCAGCTGGAGAAATCAGCACAACTCCACCTGTTGGTAAAGGAGTATAGTACAGGCAAGCAATGAATGTTCCACCAGATCTTTATCTCTTACAGCACACCAACAAAAAAATAATCAAATGTACACAAAAGCCAGGTTAAAAAATGTATTTATTTTTGCAGTGTGCTTTTTTTAGCCTCTATCCACATTTGAAATGTTCCTGCAAGTGGTCACTGTATTAATTGTTTCTAAGGCTATGCACAATTCAGTAGCCCTTAACAGAAGTGTGCTTGTGCGATCAAGGGGATTATCTTGTTTTTTAATTTGATGGTTTACTTGTAAATACAATGAAACTTTGCTTAAAAGCAACATCTGAACAAAGGCCACATTATTACAACCCCAATTCCACTGACTTCAGTGTTAATAGACCTTCAATATTAAGGCCACATTTTGTTGTACCCTTGGCTGGTCTTAATAAAAAGGCTTCACTGTATAACACTCCTCTATTAATTTAATGCATTTCAATATTTATAATTATTTATATTAATCTAATGTGTGAGATTAGTGTTTTTGTGTGTTTTGTTTGTAGATATGACACTCATTGAGAGAGTGATGGTAAGTTGCATTTAACCCTTTGGTGCTGTTACATTTTGACCAAAGCTAAAAAGAAAAAAATACTATAGAACTCTCAGCACAATGTTAGTTTCTAGACTACCCTAGGATTAAATGGCTGCAGAATCTACTACAGACACTTATGTATAACAGTAATTCACAATTATATTTTGGTCTGTTGTTCTGAGTTCTGCTGTTTGTGTTGAGAGTAAAGCAAATAAACACTTCAAAGGCACTTTGGTTTGTTCGTTTTGACTGCTGTGGTGAAGACAAAACAGGAAACTCAAGGGATAGATGCTGTTTTTGTTTCAGCTCAATGGCAGACATATGCAATATCACTTTTGATAACTATCAAAAATACATCTTCACCTGGTTGTACAGTGCTTTAACCGTTGTTGGATTACTTAGCAATAGGGCTGTTCTATGGGACTTGTGGAAAGCAGAAAAAACAGTGACTGGGATTTTCACGATCAACATGATAGCTGCAGATCTGCTTTTATGCTGTAGCTTCCCATTCTGGATAGTGTATACCAACGAAGCTCGTACCACATAGAGAGAGCCATGCTCTTGCTGTCCAATTCCAGTGACTGCACGTGGCAGAGGAAGCAGTGCAAAGCCAAGGCTGGCACCATTCTCGTGGTAGCTCTCAGCTGCTGCGCTCTCCCTGCTGCTCCACCTCTCTTTTCACTTCAGATGCTGCAAAACCAAAGTTGCTTCTCACATAAGAAATATCCATAGTTGCACTGATGCAGAGCATGCAATTGGCCACCGTTTACCAGAAACTACTCTCAGTTAAGAATACCACCCTTCAGCCAACCCTGAAATAACACTGTAACCACTCTACTGGCAAATCTGTAAAGCCTCCAGTATCTAACAACAACAAAAACTATTTTGTATCATATACAATATTTTAATATATCGATTTGTCCATGGTAAGCAAGCAAGCAGGTAAAGACAAACTGGAATATATGTCCCATAGATCATACCATCCAAAAAGACAAGGTGTAATACACATTTCATCAATAAAGAAATGCCTATACTATTGTGAAATTACTAACAAAGAGACACTAAGGGGAGCTTTTATATTTTTGTGCTTGAGATATGAGCTTCATACTATAGTATCTTCACACACTGTCAACAGCTGACAAGACATATAGTCTCAAGGAGTTTGAACACTAACCACAGCACGAACCAACAGTAAAACCTAGAATGTCTCAAATACATGTAGGAGTGTTATTTCCATCACTCTGTCAACAAACAAAACACTTTTTTTAAACACTTTGGTGACACTGTAGTGTCAGCAACTGTACAGCACAATCCCTGTTTAAATGTGCGCCTCCTAGTGGTGCCTCAAAATAAGAAAAGGTGCTTTTACTACATTAAGTCCGTATCTCACATAGAAAATCATTTTTTGTCTTTGGGATCATAATTTGGTTTACTTTCACAATGAGCAAGAAATTAAGTCTCCAGGATCAATTTTAGAGCACTGAAAGACAAGCTGAGAGATATACATGCCTTCAGACTGTGAAATTACGAATTTCTCTGACGTTTTGAGAAGTCTGTATTACAATAAGGACAGCGGGAGTGTGGCGTGTAATGAAATAAATTGTGTGGAGGAAGAATAAGTGGTTTGAGGCCTGATTCCAAACTGTTCTGAACCTCCAGCAGGAGAAAATAACCACTCTGGCATGAGGAATGCGAGCGACACGCCAACCCTTGTCTGCAGGTGGGCAATTCTCAATGTTGTTCTTGTATACAATTAACCCCGGCTAGCAGTTCATTTATGGCAATAACAAAAAGAAAAGTGTATTTCTATATTTGGTTTGTTTTAAAATGTATATCTTGCAAAGTGTTTACCGTTTCCCAACCTAACCTCCTTGTGAACTGCACGGAATTATTATTATTATTTCTTGGCAGACGCCCTTATCCAGTAATGTGCACATGAACATTACTTTAGATAAAATTGAAAATCAAAAGCTTACCTAAAAACAGCTGGATGAGTGGATTCATTCTTTTGATTTCTGCATCAGAAATCCTGAGCACGCAATGTGTTTGTATTGGTTTATAGTACTCTGACGTTTTTGATTTTATTAAGTCAGCTATATGAAAGCTGTGCTCGTGTTTATTTTCTTTGGGTAGTTTTGGGCCACAGAGTTTATTTGATAACAGTATTGTATTATACTACTACGACCACCACCACCACCACCACCACTACCACTACCCGACGTCTGAAAAAAACAAATGCAGCACTTGCAGAGAACCGATTATGCGCAGTGGATAGCCTAGTAGTACTGAGCACTAGAGCACAGAGTAAGGGGAAAAAAAATAAATAAATACTATGCTAATCATTTTTACACCTGTATGAAGAAGTGTCTTATAGATGCAGCTATTTAAAAAATTATTTCTGGTATACAAGTAAACACGGTACGAAATTGTTTAATTAAGGCTGATTAATAATAATAATAATAATAATAATAATAATAATAATAATAATTGCGGTTTCTAAATGGTTCCGCTGTTATCAGGGGAAAATGAGTCAATGTTCACTTGGCGATTGTCCTCGTGAACAGCTGTCTTTGTAAAGGTCTGCGTGTGTTTGTGAACTTGTACCAGTGTCTCACAAAAAAATAAAATTTGTACCTGCCAGAAACCAACAAACAAAAGCTTTAGTTTCCGTGCTCCGTGTTGTATAAAGTGATCATTGCATTGTGCACCGATGAACTCGCTGATTTTACTTTCACGGAATACAGACCAGTACTTGTTTTTTTTCATGTAATGCATTCCTTTGCGCCTATCTGTGGTGAAATGTATTTTTGACACCTTTTAACCATCGTGAAATAGGCCTGTACATATGATCGTTTTGTTTATGCCATAGACATATGCCTGCATGTTTATGGTTCGTGTTTTCCCCTAGTGACGTCACAACTGTCAAGATTCAAAATCAGGGCTTTTTGGTGGAAGCAGTCAAAACAAACTTTAGATTATACATTTCTTACAGTTGCAGCAAAAAAGTACAAATAATATATATTTTGAACACTATTATATTGTAGTTTAATACAATATAATCTGTAACATGCAACACTGGTTTTACTTTTACTATTCATAATAGATACCATCTGAACACTTTATATTATCTTGTGGGTCTTCACTTGTTTGTTTGTTAATGCAGGAAATGAAAATACTTAAAATGCAACATGACAGATCAACTTCTGCATCTTTGCATAGTCTGTTTAGCAGGTAGGGCAAACAGCATTGTTTTTTAAATGATTGCATGTGTCAACTTACAGCAAGTTTAAAATACAACTAAGAACCGAAAGACCTTCAACAAAAGAAAAGGAGGGCCACTGATAATACTGATAGTCTTAGTAAGAGGGAAGCAAACACGCTTGAGAAGCACTCCTTCAATAAATTAAAAAAAGAGAATAATGTGATTGTACTACTAATGAAGACAGATGCCCTGTGCATCAAACACAGCATTCGCAAGCATCATCTATCGACATCATGACACATGAGCTTTTTGAAATAGTAAAAAGAAATAATTTTAAAATTAACACAAAAAACAACTATGTAAGATAGATTTTTATATATATATATATATATATATATATATATATATATATATATATATATATATATACACACACACACACACACACTCTGGAAAAAATTAAGAGACCACTGCAAAATTATCAGTTTCTCTGGTTTTACTATTTATGGGTATGTGTTTGGGTAAAATGAACATCTTTGTTTTATTCTATAAATTACTGACAACATTTCTCCCAAATTCCAAATAAAAATATTGTCATTTAGAGCATTTATTTGCAGAAAATGACAACTGGTCAAAATAACAAAAAAGATGCAGTGTTGTCAGACCTCCAATAATGCAAAGAAAATAAGTTCAGATTCATTTTTAAACAACACAATACTAATGTTTTAACTTAGGAAGAGTTCAGAAATCAATATTTGGTGGAATAACCCTGATTTTCAAGCACAGCTTTCATGCGTCTTGGCATGCTCTCCACCAGTCTTTCACATTGATGTTGGGTGACTTTATGCCACTCCTGGCGCAAAAATTCAAGCAGCTCAGCTTTGTTTGATGGCTTGTGACCATCCATCTTCCTCTTGATCACATTCCAGAGGTTTTCAATGGGGTTCAGGTCTGGAGATTGGGCTGGCCATGACAGGGTCTTGATCTGGTGGTCCTCCATCCACACCTTGATTGACCTGGCTGTGTGGCATGGAGCATTGTCCTGCTGGAAAAACCAATCCTCAGAGTTGGGGAACATTGTCAGAGCAGAAGGAAGCAAGTTTTCTTCCAGGGCAACCTTGTACTTGGCTTGATTCATGCGTCCTTCACAAAGATAAATCTGCCCGATTCCAGCCTTGCTGAAGCACCCCCAGATCATCACCGATCCTCCACCACATTTCACAGTGGGTGCGAGACACTGTGGCTTGTAGGCCTCTCCAGGTCTCCATCTAACCATTAGACGACCAGGTGTTGGGCAAAGCTGAAAATTGGACTCATCAGAGAAGATGACCTTACTCCAGTCCTCTACGGTCCAATCCTTATGGTCTTTTGCAAACCTCAGCCTGGCTCTTCTTTGCTTCTCATTGATGAAGGGCTTTTTTCTAGCTTTGCACGACTTCAGCCCTGCCCCTAGGAGCCTGTTTCGAACCGTCCTCGCCGTGCACTTCACCCCAGCTGCCGTTTGCCATTCTTTTTGTAGGTCACTTGATGTCATCCTACGGTTGCTGAGTGACATTCGAATGAGTTGGTGGTCATCCCGGTCAGTGGAGAGTCGTTTTCGCCCTCTGCCGGTCTGTAGCTTTGTTGTCCCCAATGTGTGCTGCTTGACCTTGTTCTTATGAACCGCCGTCTTTGAAATTTTAAGGATGGAAGCAACCCGACGCTCACTGTATCCCTCTGCCAGTAAAGCCAGAATTGAACCCTTCTTTTCCTCACTCAAAACTTTCCTTTTCAACTCTTTGGGCATGGTCAGTAGTTATTTTTTTATTCCAATTACTTTTGAGGTACTACTAGCACTGTTTTGCCATCCAGCTGGTCCTATTGCAAGAGGATAGTGATGACCACAGGAGTGGTTTTTATACTTTTCCTCGTTAAATAAGATTTGGTTCAGGTGATCCCCTAATCAGTACCTCATTCAGTAGAATGAGGTGTGCCTGTGTTGGAATTCAACAGACACTGGAATGGAATGGCTGCCATACATGTAGAGATGCTGATTTAAGAAAAATTTGCAGTGGTCTCAATTTTTTCCAGAGCTGTATATATATATATATATATATATATATATATATTATATATATATATATATATATATATAATATATATATATATAATCTCCTTAAATTCTACAACTTTAAAATAAATGGTAAAAGTATAGTCATTTCCTTAATAAGAAACATGATTTTATGTAGCAGTTGGTTTTGTGTCTGTGTGTATGTATGTAATGCTGCCCTGGTTTACTGAGCTTCCTCTACAAGATATATTAATGGATTGCTAAAATACAGAAATAACTAACCACAGTAAACTAATAACCAAAAGGTTACCACAAAAGTAAAGTTTTGTAACATTCCAATCAAGTTGGTTCATAATCTAGTTTTTTGTAAAAAATGGATTGAAAATTCAGATATTTGGACACGTATTTTTAAACAGTATTTGCACTTTAGTATTCCAAGATATGCCAATCCTTTTTTTAACCACTTACTAGACATCCAACCAAATACAGATGTCATTTAACTGAGGGGTTCTGGTAACATGATAAACCATGATAACCAAGCTTGAGTAGTTAATCAGTATCATGGATATGGAGTTACAGCTTTAGTATGTTTGTGTGCATTTAATTTGTTTTAATACATACCTACAGAATAAAAAAAAAAAACAACACAAGATATTACACCAAAGGCTTTCCTCCCTGTCAGAACACACGGGACTGTTGCTGGGGCCATAATTGAATGATTATGTACAATTGTATGTACAGTCGTTTTTGTCGTTTGTTTGAACCATTTATTTTGGGCCCTTGTGCCTGTTTATTTGTTTGTTTAGTGTGTCTTTGTCTAGTTTTTGTAAATAAACGTGCGCAATAGCTCTTAAACCTGCAGCTTCTAGTGTCTGAGTCTCTCTCCCTGGTGGAAACAGTCTTGCCATTAAAGGTAACCTGTCACATACCCCTAGTCTACTGGAGATATTTAACATTTTACTTATCTGTGATTATCAGTAAACGTTTGATTTCCAAAAGCCATTCTTCCTTGAACATTAAGCCACATTGTGTGGAATCCTGCATTGGAATTTGAGCAGGTAAAAAGGCATAAATGTGTACATCCTGTACTGAGTGCACTGTTTCAGAGCAGATGTTTGCATGAGCTTATAACTTGATTTGGTACTAAAAAAATATATAATAATAATACTACTAATAATAATAATAATAATAATAATAATACTACTACTACTACTACTACTACTACTACTAATACTACTAACTACTAAATAATAATAATAATAATAGAACTCTTTTAAAATAATAAGCAAGTTTAAACTACGAATGGAAACACCATGAAACACCGTCGAAGTGGGATTCTGTTCATAGGTTGTAAATCTCGATGTACAACATGCTGTATCAGAAATAATATATATTATATGCTTAGACCAAACATTTCAATCTTGAAGAATTAAGACTTGTTTAGACTTTTTCAGAGCTTTAATTTTTTTTTAAATGTTTTTTATATGGTAGGAACAGTATACTATAGCCTACATTACTGTGGTATAAAATGCTTAACAAATCTTCATGCAGTGCTATAAATATTATAGTGAAAATTATATTCTCACACTCTTGTTAGCCAGGCTATAAATAAGAAGCTGTACTGTTTTTTTTTTTACTTTGAAAAGTCTCTGAAGTTACACCTCCAGCATGGTCTTCAGGTATTATTAGTGCTTTGATGATGGAGTTTTTTCCACCTGATACTCCACCATTGCATCCTGCTTTAAGTGAACAGAGTATGGCCCTGGAATAAAAAGCTTCCTCTGAAATTGATACTCGTCCATCACAGGGAGATGTGGAAAGCTCTTAAGGTCTTCAGAGAAAAACAAGGCTGCACTCTGCAGTGCTGTAACTTGACAGGTGATTCAAAGTTATGAAAATTGTATTATAAATGAAAAGTCCACATCAGAAAAAATAATTGCTTTTCTAGGAAGGAATTTATTAGTTTTTCCTAATTTTAAGTGCATAAAGCTACTGTAACAAAATATAAGTTAGCCTAAGTGCAGCAATACAATATCTTCCAAGAACAATCAGTAAATGTTCATTAATGCCATTAACAAAAAAAGGGGGGCTTCATGTTTACCATAATGTGTGCATTTTTTTTTTTTTTTTTTTCGCTCTATAGCTCAATGCTTTGGGTCTATTGCTAGATGCAGTAGAAGCTACCTTTAAATGGCTTTAGTGAAGACAGCTGCATCATCAGAGGAACCAAAACTTAAAGCATCTCATGCTATAGCTACAAAAAAAAAGGCCAAATCGGCCTTTCTGTATATCATAACCACAAAAAGCTGCTAAGAACAGCAGGCTCAATGATGAATACACAAACCCACAAGTTCAACTCCTACACTTTACTGCTTACTCAATTAAACTTGTGCTCATTGCAAATTACTGACTCGACACATACAGTACAAGAAAGAACATTACATAGGAAGGAACAGATATCATTCGTAAACAACAGCTACTGTATTATATGACATTGCCATCTTGGCCTTCTCTTTCTGAATTGTGGAACCAAAAAAGGTGAATATTCCAATGTTACACAGAATCTAATTGTTGCTGTTTACAACATTTAGTTAAAATAGGATTTTTTCTGACATAACATGTTGGTTCAGAAACAAGCTCCACATCTAGAATGACTAATAATGTTTACTTGACAAGCAAGCAGGTAGCCTTTATGTGAGTTACACTCTTCACTTAATTGTATTATAGGAATAAAAACCACTGCATGATGCTGTATCAAAGCATAATTGACAATGCTGAATAAAGAAATGAGTTGAAGTGAGATGCTTTATCTTGCTTGAAGTGAATATTGTCATGAATCAGCTGCCGCAGATATCAGATGAAACAAAGTACTCGGTTATATTAATTTTACGTATTATAAAAAAAAAAACTCAGTGAGAGATTCATAAGCCAACACTATAAATGAAAATGTGCCACTGCTCTTAAACTCAATAGCACAGCGATTAAAACCCATTGCAATGGGTTAGCTTCATTCAGATCATGTGACCAACAGCACAAATGCCAAGATGCAGAAAGGTACTTACAGCATTGTGTTTGTATTCTTTACATATCCTGAATTAACATAAAAGTGCGAAGAAACTAAATAGTTTCATTATAATAAGGCTAAGGATTCCTGAATGTCTACAGTAGACTAAAGTTTCCTTCTCTTTTTCTCAGCTTACTGTCACACATCTTCTAAATCCACAGCTCAAAGAGGAACAGCAGCATCGAAACAGCAATGCAACTCTGTGTCTCGACCAGTCAGCTACCAACATGATTGTCCTTCCTGCCATCTACACTGCTTTATGTGCAGCAGGCCTTCTAGGGAACCTGCTGTCTCTCTGGATATTTATGAAGAAAATGCCTCTGAAGATATCAACCCATGCATACCTGATAAACCTGACCTGCTCCAACTCACTGGTGTGCTCGCAGCTGCCATTCCTGATTGCCTACTATTCAACAGGGCATGTCTTACAGGCTGGATCGGTAATGTGCATGACCTACAATTATGCAATTATTCTTAAATAATCTTTATTTTTATATAGCGCCTTTCATCTAATATTCCAGAATATGTCCACAATTTAAAAGAAATTGATCAATCAATAAATAAATACATAAATAAATCACAAAAATGACATTCATGAAATCAATATGCTGCAGTAGATCCTGCAAACATATCTTCAATGCTGTACACAAGTTGTCTCATCACTAACACGGCTACTTTTTTCACCTGTGACACAGCAAGTAATTTAATTGAACTCAGCAAAATGCATCTTCACTCTAATATCATGTTGATAAAAAGCAGCGATGCATCATATTATTTTAAATGAGATTCACTTTTTGTATTGGGTTTACTGCCTGCAAATTCCTATATTTTGTCTATCTTCTTACTTGAAGTAAACCAACACAAGGTGGATTTCAAACTCCATTCACCTCCCTTGGACTGAGATGACCATCATGTAGACTATCTGCCAACATGCCCAACACTCCTCAGGCACATTACTAAATGTAATCTCTTGCTACAGAAATCCGATTCATCGGAGGCACTAATAAAATTCAACCAAATTTCCACCCAGGTGTATTGCGACTACCAGGCTAAAAGTGGTGTAAGATGGTTCTGCCACACTTTTACCCATAAAGCACTGGGGACAGCAACAATGAAAGGCCAAAAAGGGACTTCCATCTATGTCTATTTAATACAGATAGAGGGTACTATCGCAACGTTTTGTCTCAAAGCTCAAAATGTGGTTTTAATAGGCTTACTGCAAATAAAGAAGACAGCTTATCGATTATCTGCCTTGCAGGAAATGTGGTACAAGTTCAATGTGACTCACCCCTGAGCTCAGCCCTGCATGCATTTACATTTGCTGTGCTCTATAAATTCTCAAGTTAAGATTCGCCCTGGGATTGGACATGTCCATTTCGCATTACATATTTTCAACCCGTGTAAAACACAGTGGCGGAAGGAAATATCCAGCATGTTTCCCGACATGGCTTTCATTTTTTTTTTTTTTTATTTTGCGAAGGAGACACTAAGATGTCTAGTTGGCAAGGGAAACATTTCCAACACTTACAATAGAATAGAGAATGTGTAAAAGCCCAGAACTCTGGTTTGTGAAGTTATGCATAAAACAACATTACGCATTACAAAACAGAGGTCTGTGTGATCTTTGTTTAACAACCCCACAACCTGAGAGTTTGAGTAACAGGAAATAGTACTTTTGACCACAGTAAACAGGAATATACTGACTTGACTGAGAGCCCTTTAAACTCGCATGTGTAATTTTAGTTTTTCAAAAATATCATATGTAGAACTTAACCCCATGTGTTGCTACAACTGTTTAAATAACGTACCTCTAATTTATCTTCTCATTGTTAACATCCGGACAATGTTTTACACGTATAAATTTAAAGTCGGTTTCAAAGCAACAAAATGAATGCTAAGAGGGGCAGCATAATCTTTAAGAGTCAATATATTATTGTAATGCTAAGAACCTTTGACAACTAATTAAGTAGTTTCAGTGCCTTAGGTTAAACAACAAATACAAATAGGCACAGATCAATACATATGTTGAATTAGTTTTTTTTTTTGCCTAGATCAGTATCTGCAGTGTTGTAAATTCCCCTGCATCTACTGTTTTGCACAGATTAATTTTAAATCAGATTCATTCATTTTAAATCCGGTGCATAAGATTGCTGTCGCAGAAGAAGACACACAAAGTACAGGAACAGACTATTACACAGATAAAGGAAGCTGACTACATGGACAAGGTTTGGACTATTGTGCATTGTCCCAGTGTAATGTACACGTTTATCCTCATAGACTTACATGAAATATTTTAGCCTTGCAAACAAATGCTTCTGCCGCCGCCTTCAGTGTGCAAGGATCGCCAGCAAGGCTGTCCGGCGAGAGCCACCTGACGCAGTACTGCAGAAACAGAGCTGTCAAGGGCAGATGTGAGGTGAACAATGCAACCTGCTTCTAGTTTGTCGCACATCTCTTGATTGAGCCTAAGTTAAATGAAATCACAAATTTCACACAAGGACTAGCATTGCGAGGAATTATCTAAAACACATCTTTTTAAATTTGTAATACAGCGAATTGCTTCTGTCGTCTTAAAAAAAAAAACTTCAGTGCAGTGTGTGAAGTTTTGTTTTCCACACGGCTCCCGTGTTCAATTATTTAGAAGTAGACATTCCTATTGGTGCACATGGTAATCATCAGTCCTTTGCAAAGGGGTCAGCTTTCTCTTGCCAGCACCAGCAGACTTGTTACTATAACGGACTGTGCTACAGGGGGATATAGATAAACAGCATGCATGCATGGACAGGTGTTCTGTGCTGCTGTCTGATGCCCTCTTTACAAGTTTCACGAGAAGTGCTTTCTACATTACAGTGTTGTCAGATAATGTAGAGATACCGTGTTGTTCTTAGCTATGTTGCTTAAATGTGTAAATTGTTAAATAAAGGGATGCACATTACAATTAATGTGATCCTCTGAGACTTACTATTTCTATTTAGAATCCCCCCATGGTTTCTCTTTGATTACATTAATGCAATACCTGAAATTGCTAGAACACTGCCTGTGATGTAATGGGACAGAATACAGCAAGTTGCACACAGTAATGCACGTTTTGTAGATAATTTGTTAATATTTCATATTTTAATTCCACCCTCTCATTCTACTGATTCAAACCATTTCAAAAAAGTTGCAGACTACTGCAGGAGATGCACTAGTTTCAGCAAGATGATATGTATCTTCAGTTAACCTTGGCAATGTGTCTGTTCCTTGAGTAAAAGTCACAAGCTCAGTAGTAGAACAAGCTTATTTTATTTGTTAACTGTATAAAAAATGGTATCATTAATATTGTAATGGTTCTTTGTGCATTACAAATGATGACGGTTGACTTTCCTTATAAAAGTTTTTCATATTAAAAGCATAGCAACTTTTAATAAAGCACAGTGAAAGCATGGGAAAGAGTAAGTAAGCAATGTAAAGTATATTTAACATGGCAAACCAAAAACATGAGAATTGTAAAACTGTACAAACACAACTGTATATAAGGAACTTCAAAACCATAGTCTCAGTAAAAATTAGGGCATTCTTTACAGCTTAACATAAAGCTTTAATTCATAAAGGTGTAATACATGTGTTGTGTTAAACATTTATACAAATTAATACATTTGAAAAAGGCATTTTGACAATTGATTGTAACTCTAATTACATATGACACCAATTGGGCAAAAAGTTCAAACTATACAGTAAATGAAATATATTATCAGAATGTCCACCTCCGGCTTTCAATCAAAACGCCTAAAGCAGTTCTCATTCTGCATTAATAGCCAGACATCACTTAATATGTACACCCTAGGAAAGGGTTTGTTCTGCAGCTGCAGATAGCAGATATACCACGTCAGTTGAACTGCGTCTGGCTCAGAAATATGCTAATTCAAAGCAGCCAAGCGTAATGTCGGGTTTCATTTCCTCTGAATTTCACACTCTGAAAACAGTTGCATTTCCTGTCACTTGCTTTTTTGTTCACGCATTTAATAACTTTATTATTCAGGCTCCTGTATGCAGCAGCACAATCAACCCTGAAAGTCGTGCTTCTCAACCCTTGCTAAAATTAATGCAAGACAACGAATCCAATAACTTATTTCACCTAGAGAGGTTTACTTGTTTCATGTTGAATTTCAGAAGGTAGGAAGCAAGTTGAATGCAGCAATGCATTCAAAATAAGTCTACTAGGGTGAAATATTAACACCTAAATGCACTAAGGACATTAAATACTTATATTCTGCCATTTAGAACTAGATCAATGAGCCCTGGTGGACCGATCAACATATTCTCTTTCTCAATATTTTCCCAGGATTTCTCTGTACAAAAGTCTCAATAAAATCCCCGAGTAGGCATTACCTGACCAATGCTTATGAAAAGCCCAGCCAAGTTCAAAATAAAGGTCAGGGGCAGAATTTAAATCTCGCTTCTGAACTCTTCCAAAGTAACAGTGTGCCAAGTACAAAAGTGACATACCTTCACATCCCGGTGAATGACATTGTTGTCATGGCAATAGCGCAGCGCTTCCAGAATCTGTCGCATGTAGTGACTGTGAAACAAGAAAATAAGGTTAAAGAAAACTGACAACTGTAGAAGGTTTTCAAAGTAATTTGGAAATGAATTTGAAGCAAAGCATTTTGAAGAGATTATGTGTCAGGTGATTGAGACTTTGAGAGGTAAGGAGACAGGATTTTGTTTAATGGCCATAGACATTCAATGCTCACAAGTGGAACGCTTTCTGTGCACCGAATGAAAATCCATACAAAAGATGAAATACAATAACTGTTTTCAACTGTAGAGACTCGGGATGAGAATTTCGAATAGTTTCCTATTCGAATACAAGGAGGCCAACATTTTCCTGTATTCAAATATCCGAAATAAATAATAAAAAGCAAATACGAATGTGTACTACAGCAGACAGCATAAAAAGTGTAAGCTGTTAAAGTTTAAGTATGCTCTTTGGCTGGCCGGGTTCAGTGAAGTGTATAAACAATGTCCAAGATGAGATTTCTTTGTTACTCGGTTCATTCAATAACCTGTAAATAATTCAAAACAAGGGACATACCCGCTTGTACTTTTAATGGTCAGTGCAAATGTTTACATCACCTCATCCATTCACAGAAAGTCAACAGTAGATATTTTACATTATACTGCAGTCCACAGAGTTAAAAACTACTTCCACACAGTTTTCTCATTAGTCATTGCGTTGTTCTGCTTAGCATTTAGTATGTCTTTATATTCATCATAAAGCTAAATTAGCGTTCTAGTTTAAATGTTACTAAAGTTAAGCTTCCTTTTTAGCCCTTGTTATATCCATTTGTTTACAAATTTAAAGTTAGCCGGTGCGGGAAGCTGTCTCACTGCCTAGCAACAGCGGCTGTGTGCAGTCATTACAACGGAACTCAAGCGAGGGATTTGTTAACATTAGCTGAAAACAAGGCAACAAAACTGAATATGAACAATATCAAACTGAATTCTCATGAACATGCAGTGTTTCACACTGACTTTGAACACTTGTCAAGCGACAGCATTTAAAAAAAAAAAAGACGCGTTTGCTTCTATTAGCAGCTAATAGGTCTTTTACGTGTACTTGAATATGTAATCAGCTATTGGAATAGCTTTTATTATCGTGTATTCGACTACACTAACCCTAGTAGAGAACATGGGCCCATATTGTTCGTGCTCAGAGCTTGTGAATCTTTTTATTCATCAACGATGTGTTCATCCAATCAAAGTTAAAAATGCTCCACATTTACTCCACAGCTTACAGGAAAACATGTTGCAGGTTTGTAGATTTTGGAGGTGGGGCATCATGTATCCTTTCAACCAGTCAGAGCTGAGGTATTTGTGGCCCATTTCACCTCATAAAAGACAACTTGCTAACTAAATAGTTTCCAGTTTTTGAAGAGGGGATTATCCATTCAGGGTAGTATTACCAAGCAAGACATCCCACATGTGCAGTGATAACCCTAAATGTTATGAATTGCTACCAATGCAGAATGCAGCAAAAAATTCCACAAGGTGACTGCCGGTGGTATCACAATTAATGTCAAACTTGTCTTGGCAGTCAGCACTGCAGAAATCTCTGAAAAGACAAACCATCACTTCAGAAGAACAAACCTCCTCGTCACTTAACTCATTTTAAGATTACAAAGGCACTAACGTTAAATAAATACATACCTTGCAACTGCTTCGCTGTATACAAAGCCAGCGTCTGCTCTCTTTACAATTTCAAAGCACAGGTCTGCGCCATCCATACTGCAAGACAAAAAAAAAAGAAAAAAAGGCATGTTATAAAACTGAGATTAAGTGCCATTTTATTGACATGTTTGGGAAATTTAGGAAAAAATAAGAAACGGCTATTTGGCCCATTTATTCTCATTCATTTCCTAGTAGTTGACTGGCCTCAAAACTGTTAAGTTGAGTCTTAAAAGATCCAAGTGTCCTAAGTCTATCTCCTCTTAATTTCCAGCTGTGTCCTCTGTCCTGGTTTCTGTGCTGCGCTTAAGAGTTTTGGTTAGGGTTAACCCCCCATTATTCTTTGTTCAATTATATGACAGCTTTTTTTGTGTTCATCCTTGCTGTGGCATCTTCAAAGTTTGTCAGATAGGATCATCCTTTTCCGAATCCACGTTGGCTGGTCTCCTAAGATGCCAATGGTAATTAACTACAATTCATTGTAGTGGGGGTAAATTACCGCATAGAGTTCACATTGTCCACATATTAAAATGATTACTTTATACTATGAATGTGAATAATACTCAATATTCTTTTTTTTCACGGTTTGCTCAAAGCTTGCCTGAAAAGGTTAAGTACACTGGTAACTTCATTAAACAACTTAATTACCCATGAGCTCAGAAACCAAAAACATATCATGAGATATTAAACAGATAAAAAAAAAAACAGATTCATTATTCCTTTTATATTACTATTATCATGACCCTTACTTGTATATAACCTGCTGTCATTTACACTCGCAACAACAATGATTTCTGAAGTAACTTGCAGTACATTCAGTAAAACGTGCCCCAGTGAAGAGCACACAGACCAGTCAGATTACTGAGCTGACAACCATAAACCTCAGGGCTCCGATGACTTCAATACCTCCATTATATTTAATTACTTTTAAATTTAGTACCACTAAGCGTGTATTCATGTCCTGTTTTTTTTTTTTTTTTTTTGTACAATTAAATCTTTTTAAAAATGTACCCGGATGTACTTTCATGCTAAATCTGACTACGCTAAATTAAAAGGAGTGGAATTACATTTAACAGAAGACTGATAATCAAGATTTTGAAAGGAAAGGTCTCTGTTGGTTTTAGAGTAGGGGTCACAAACTGTTCAAGAGGAGTCCAGGACAACAGCTTGTTCATGCTCACTGGCAACCGATAGGGATCCGAAGGAGACAACCGAATACGTGAGGCTATTTTTCATTTTTCCAGTAAATAAATAAAGAAAGAAAATGTTTGTTTCAAAACAGTGTTGTGACTAAGATACAACCCACAATAAAGATACAACCACCCAACAATAAATGTGCCCTGAAATTTTTTGACATTCTGCTACCCTGGTCCCTGCCACCTCTTTTGCTCAGTTAAAGTAGAGTAATCAAACAAAATTTTAGATTTCAACAAACAAAACAGATTATTAAATTAGTTAGTTTTTTTTTTGTGCGTTTATCATGTAAAATGAGTTTAATGCACCAAATCCTGCTACTTTTTCTACCAGGCAGCCGTCTTGAACTTGAGTTACACATTTGACTGAATTTGAGCCTTCATAATTAAAAAAACTAAAGCTTTACCAATAAAAAACATTCTTCTAAGCTAGATGGGGGTTTTAAATTAAAAAGGCCAAAGTTTTAACTGTACAAGCAACAATCCAAAACACCTGTACGTCAGAAGTTGAATTCAGCTCAGAGAAAGTGTGGAAAAAACAGGCAGAAGCTATTTTTATATTTGAATAACTCCCAGTACTGTTGTTTAAGTATGTTACTTAAATGTACCTCACTGAAAGGATGATTTCCTTAAAATATGTTATACATTGGTTGAGGTGAGGTGGGGTACCAGGAAACATTTTGTGTACCTTGAAGAATTTAGTGAACCAGTCAAGCTACAAGGCTAGATACGTCCTCGTTAAATCACTAAATTGATTGTGTTCACTATTAAATAAAACCAAAATCCTACACCTTAATATTCTATTATTCTGTGTGTGTTTTGTACGACCTGGAGGGGGCAGGTAGATTTTTCTAGCATTTTGACATAAAAATTGCACACTTAATGGTTATATATATATATATATATATATCTATATATATATATATATATATATATATATATATAAAAAACCACCCGGCAATGTTTGGGGGAAAAAAAAACAAAAAAGAAAAACTATATATTAGATGTCAGCACGGGTACCCGAAAACGGGTTTTAAATTACACAACGCTACCCGGGTTTTGATTTATTATATATGAGAATTTAAAGACAAAATGTAGAAAACATGACAATACTGCTGTAAGCACGGATCTCTGGCCAGAGTAATAAAGAAAATGTTAAAACAGAAAGACAATGTTAAAACAAGCTTTTGCATTAAACATGTTCTCAACTGACAGGATATCAAGGTGTTACAGAAAACAATAACACAGCGAGCCGAAAGTACACCTCAATAATTATAACTGCAGCGACTGTTCTTATAAGGAACCAAACCAGAAACAAAACAGAACAGGGCTCTACAGTGCAACTAAACTTGAATTTAGACGCACCTGTGCCGCTAGTAATTCCGGAAGCTCCGACTACTATTACGTAGATATATACGTACGTACGTATACCTACGTATCATGTGAAGCGAGCCGTTTGGGAATTAAAATTGCGACGGAAGAGAAGAGCAGTGATTTAATACTGTACGTTTAGTCATTCTTTACATTTAAATACATGCAAATAGTTCATTAACTGGAACAAGTGTTTGCGTCATTATCTAAAAAAAAGGTATGAATTGTCGACTGATGAGAGCTATCAATGTTTTTTCTATTTGTGTGTGCATTTGTAGAAGACTGGTGATGTTGGTGTTTTGTAACTGAACTGTATCCCTTTAAGACCGCTCACGTCGCATTTGTCAGGCTGCACAAAAATGTCAGTTTATCAGCCGAGATGATTATTGTTTGTTAGTTGTGTTAGGAATTAATTCTATCCTGTCGTTACTTACTAAAGCCCAGCCACGCAGCATTTGACAGACTGCACAGAACATGTAAGCGGGTTTGTGAGATGATATTAAGATAGGTAATTTCTCAAAGAACCTATGGTGCACAACGAGTGGTTTTTCAAAAATCGTGATAATAAACGGGGTATGATATAAAGCGAGGTGATCTGTAAAGTACATCCTCGCTATAATCAGCCTTTTGGGGTCCAAGCCTTTTGTTCGTTACATTGAGGGGTCTGTTATAGTGAAAAGACTATCAAAATAAACGATAAACTGTTGAAGTAAACTGATGAGATGAGATTGTAAATAAAAGCAGAATTACATGTACCTGTTCGTTTCATGTATGAAGTATTCTTTATCCAATTCGTTAAAGAATTAAAACGCAGTAACTTACATAAAGCAAGGATCTTGAAGCTAAATTTATTCAAAATCAAATCTGACATGAATCGATTCAAAGTGCACCAAAGCTCAATCCAACATGCAAGAATCCCAGAAAGAGATTTTATTCCAAATCAACCCGACATGAAAGTTTGACATGAAAGGTTTGTTGTTGTTTTTTCTTTAAATCAATTTTACTTTGCCCCATGGTTGAACAAGACAAAAACTACCTATATTCACAACAGAGATAAGCCTGTGTTACTATATAGTTTAATTATGAGTTTAGTAAAGTTTCCCATATGTTCTGTGTGCAATTACACTTGCAACTTCACTACAAAATAAAACTTGACTGGAACAGAGAAATGCCACCATATACAGTGTGTGTGTGTGTGTGTGTGTGTGTGTGTGTGTGTTGTCAAATGTTTGCATACCCTAATGTGTGGAAATATACATATGATGGGGATTTAAAAATTGTTAACGACAATTTTGTTGTCAACACTTTGTGCTTAGCATTTATTTCTAAATAAATCACGATTTTTACAGAATATTTATTCTTCCTTGATTACGTATGAAAAAAATCCACCCGATTTTTTTTCTAAATAAAAATCTGATTTTTTCTGATTTTTAAAAAAGCATTCACCTGAATTTGGAAAAAAACGTCACCTGAAAATCAGACGCCCTAAGTATCAACCATTACAATAGTGTGTGGTCCCCGTGCAGAGTGTCTAAGCTGTTTCTCTCAGGTTGTGGCAATCGGCTACATCCTGGTCAGCGAGCTCTGCTGTCTGCTGTTCTTCTCCTAATAAGGCTGATATTTTCTCTGTGTCGGAGAGTAAAGGGAATTCTGTGGCTTGATTAGCCAATTTGGTGAAGAACATGTCCCTGTTTTGTTTTTTTTCGTATTGGGGGCAGTGTAACAGGAAGTGCATCTCTGTCTTGACCTCTCCCAGTTCAGTAACGGCGCAGCCCGTTTTCTTCGGCTATCCAGGATTTTTTGTGTGGCCAGTTTCAATGGCCAGGCTGTGGTCACCAAGTCTGTACTTGGTCAGGATCTGCCTATGTTTTGTATTTTTGAACCTGACAAGGGTAAAGATTATTTTTTTTAGGGCCAGATAGCATTCTAGTTTATTATTTGATTTAATTTTATTATCCCCCAGTGGGATTGATATTTATTTTCCAAGTTTAAATGGATTTTTCTCATTTTTGCTGCTGGGAGTTTTTTTGTTGGAGTTGTTCTGATACTCTCTGGTTTTAGTGTCTCAATGGGCTGAGCTTCAGTACCAGTTTGTTGAGGGTATTCTCTTCTGGGGACAGTGTGGAGCTCCACCTGCTGTAGATGGACCCAGTAATATTTCTCTCTCCCTCTCCCCCCCTCTCTGATCTGCTGCTGTTTAGATCGATTAAAAAAAAAAAAAAAAAAAAAAGTAGGGCAATGTCCCCTGCATTCTGAAAAATATTACAATTTATTGCGTTTGTTGTACTGGATCATTCATATTTAAAACCAGGTGAGCTGTAGGTGATCCAAGCCTTAAAGGATGCCTGGTTCTACTCTACTTACAGAAGACTACAGTCTTTACTGTTTTTCCTCCCTACAGTATATCACAAAGCAGAGCAGACTTCTGCTTAATTTAACAAAGCAGCATGAATACATCTCAAACATCAGAGCTTCATGCACAGTTCAGTCAACCTCTAACTGGAGGAAGAACTTTAACCAAAATTCCCGGACATCAAAGCATCAAAAAGTTCTCAGTTCAAACAGTTTAAACCATGTGAGACAACTCAACACTGGCATGAATGTGTGCTCCAATCTCATTAAGGTTACCCAAACATCGGGTAATGCAGTTAGCTGCCTCAGTGAAACAAGAAACAACACTGCTCACAAGCATCAACTGATACAGCCAGTATTTATAAATGACTGACTTATCATTAACCCACACTGAGTGTTTTCCCCATGGAGAAATTGGAGGAACCATGTATGCGTTGAGAATTTCAACACTACACTGCATGACAGTTTAGACCTCAACATCATATATCATTTAGGCAGTGCATGGCATTTCTCATATCACTAAATATTATTATGATCTAGAGACGTTAGCGGCAATTAGAAATCGCTTTCAGTTAAACATCATTTTTACAGCATAGTAAATTGAAAATTATTTTAATTGGTGCTTTATAAAAGTATGATGACAATAACTACTGCTTAGCGCTGAGAAATACAGGCGTAAAATTGTGTGAGACAACAGTGGACAGTTGAGATCTTGATACTGAATTAATCAGAGTCTGAACCTCATTATCCTGAACTCAAACCCATGCAATTTCATAGGGTGTGCAACCCTAATATGCTCCTTCTTTTTTGAGATCTGACTTGCAATTAGCAAAGGGCCTTTATAAAGTAAAAAGTTGTACATATGCAATTTACTTTCAGTGTGGACGAGCCATAGATTACCCGAATCTGTGCATTATTAAACTGCGAAACACTGAGGGAGCGCCGTAATTACATTCTAAGACCTGTTCTGTCCTATAAAAATCTCTAAGGATCTTACAGTTTTAAAAGTTTATTTTACTGTTAACCTCTTGCGAACTGAAATACAGATATTTAATTAAGGTTCAACACAAAGCACATTGCATGTAACTGATAATTTGCAAAGCTAAATGTTTTAATTACACCAAAGGCTTTAATAATTTTCACAGTAAACTGCAACATCTGATTCTGAGCCTCTGACCATTTATGTTCATTGTTTCTTGAAAACTATTTCCAGATACAATTACATGATGGATGCATACAGCACTATAAACAAACACTTTGCAGTAATTTATAGAATGTGATAGAAGGTCTTCTCATGGCTTTTCTTACTGGTTACAAAATCAACATGTAAAAATGTAAGCCTAAAGTTTAAACATTTGGAAAACAACAGACGCCCCTAATGCATACACTGTGGTTTAGGACATGCACTCTACTGTGACAGATTACAGTGATCAGAAAAGACAAAAAAAAAAAAAAAAAAAATCACTTCATTATTCTGCTACAGCATATAATCAACCTAATTGGAAACTGGTGAGTGTACAGCTAAAATCAACCCGCTGGCTACCTACCTTTGAACCAACTATAAACACTTTAAATCTTTCTGCACACAGACTAAAAAGAAGAAAGACTGGAAGATGAACAATGATGAGCAGGTAGAGGAAAATGACTGCATGCTGTACAAGATGTTTTATAACTAAAAAATGTATCTTTAATTTCTGTACACTGCAGTTACACCTCTTTTCAAACAAAACCCACACACATTAATTAATATACACACACACACACACACACACACACACACACAAACACAAACCCCCATGGGACCTGGAGAAATGTTAATTATATCACTATAATAGGGTTTGGAATTTATCTGTACCAAAATAATGACAAAATGGCAAATTTGAATTGAACATCAATATGTAGTAGTTTTATGAAGATTCCTTCACATTCATCAACATTTAAACCGTGTTGTGACAAGGTTCTAATGTCATGTTTGGGTAACTGCATTGCAAAACAGAAATGAGAATTGGAGTTGAAACGCCAGTACAGGCGCGCAGGATTTAGACACAAAACAGAAAGTAAAGGAGAAAGGACATGCAATTACTGTATTCAGCATGTAAGTGTACATTCTTTCCTTTTTCATTTCTTTGCTGCTTTATTTTAAACATACCTGTAGCAGGGTGATTGCCCTGCACACGGGGGAATTAGTGTTGGTGTAATTTATATGTGGAAACGGGTTTGTTTTGTGTGCTTTTTGGAGTTGTTATGTTTGATCAAATGATTGTTTACAGACGAGCGCTCAATTGAGACTTGCTGCCTGCTAGGTTTGGTTTGGACGAAGGGCAGTGAGTGATTGGCTGTGCCGGTCCTCAAATCAGCAGGTGAGCCGGTCTCGACTGAGAATGCCTCAGCATAAAAACATCTGGTGGTGATCGTTCTAGGCGCTGCATACACTCAGGACAGCGTCCGCTCTGCTGGAACTAAAGCTACGCAACCCTTAAACTGCAACACGGTACTTGTGAAGGCAATGCCCAGCCAAGGCCGTATGAAGAAGCAGGAGTCGTAATATGAATACCGGCTCATAAGTAGGTTAGTTTAGGGGATATTGATTACAAGTAATGTATAGCAAGGGTTACCCAGTGTAGCAGGTTCCCAGAGCGCCTCGTTCATATGGGTAGCGCTCAACCTGTGTGGCACATGTTTATTTCTAGTTTTTGTACTTTGTTTTATTTTGCCTTTTCTGCAGTCTTCTGTATGTGTCCTCTGTGCAATACCATCATTGGTAGCGTCACAAGACCTGTTTGTTTACTTTGTTTGGTGTTTAATAAATTCTGCGCCTGTGCCGCCGTTTCAACTCCATCTCCATGTCTCTCTGTCTTGCAATGCAGTTACCCACACAGCTTGTCACAATACCGTTTAAATGTTGATCAATATGAAGGAATCTTCATAAAAAGTACTATACATTGATGTTCAATTCAAATCTGCAGTTTTGTCATTATTGTGATACAGAAAAATGTCATACTGTATTATAGTAAACACCCTGATATAACAAACACTTCTCTACGTCCCATGAGGGTTCGTTATAGTGATGTGCGTGTGTGTGTGTGTGTGTGTGTCTATATATATATATATAGACATCTCATTTAAAACAACTTGAACCTTAGATACACAAGGCTACAGTACATACGATAAACGTGATGTAGTCTCTAAGTGATATGATTTGGACTGTAGCATTGACTAACAGGCAGAGCCCAGATCGATAGGGTGAGGTTAACTTACTATTCGAAGACCATGTAGAGCATTCCATCGGAACTGTACGTCTCCAGCAGTTCGACAATGTGCGGGTGCTTCAGCATGTGACAGATGCTTGCTTCTCTCTTCAGATCTGGGAAAAGAGTGGGAGCTATTAAGATGACATCGTCAGAATTTCAATTGCAGCCCTTTCTAATAAGCCATTTAAAAAGGAGCATTCATGAATTATTTATGAAAATGAATTTCTTTTTTTTTTCTACATTTCCTCTAGAACACTGTGCTTTACAAAAATCTGCAAGAAAATACAAAGGGACATCATATTCCTAGCGCTCATGAGGTAAAGTAAAAGGATTCAAATGTTGGCAGTTATTTAAGGACGAACTGTCTGTGTGTATACAAGCTCAGCTTGGATTAGCTGGCTTTACTGCTTCAGAAAGGACAACCTTTTCAGGAGATCTTATCGAAATGTCAAAACTGTTGTCTAAGCAGGTTAGTCAAAGCAAGCGTACCTACCTCATTAGGAGAAAGTGGTCATTAGTAATTATAAAAATGTCACAGCGAAAATGAAGAACACCAGCTTGACAAATCACTCCTAAAACTATTAAATTATAGTCAACAGGCAGGCTGTTTCCCAAGGCGGCAGAAAGTCATGCAGGTCACCATCATACAAACACACAGCACAACCACTTACTGAACACAGAAGAGGCAAGAAGGTAATGAGTACTATGCCCAGCTAAGACACTGAATCATGTGTTACGCTTAAATGTGTAAACATATTCCACTGTACATTTCCCTGCTGAGTGTGAACAGGCACCCCTATTAGTCTAAAGCTGCACTCATTACATAGCCAGCAGTGGTCCAATAATGTATGGCATCACTCAGGTAATAAATGAAAGAGATACAGAATAATAGTTATATTTGGTATATTACCCCTTAATTGTGTGGGTTTTGACACAAGCACCAACAGTGGAGTATTTTAACAACCCAATTTTAAAATAACAAAAAGAAACAGGGGTCCACATGTATTGTACATAACATTGATTGCCTAAAATCAAATTCAATTAACTCAATTCCCAGTTTTAAATAAATCATAGGCATTACTTTCTTTTTGAATTTTCACACTGCACTCCAAATGGATAACCAGTAATCATTAAGACTGCAAAAACAAGAGACTCATTGGAGATACAATACGTTCAATTCCTTGTGTTTTCTTTATATAGACAAATGGGTTTTATGGCTCTGACCTGAAGTGTGGGTAAAAATCTGATTGTAATTTACAGTACCCTAAACTACACTTTCTTTAATGCAAGTTAAATAGGAATGTAATTAAACAATATACAACTTAATGCAACATACTTATGTGACACAAGCCATCTAATACAAACACACAATCTCAATATGAGCATCTACAACTTTATAATATTGATCCACACAAATTGCTCATGCGACAGTGAGTCCAGCCAGGTGCAATGTAATAGTTACTGTGCTGCATTTCAGTAAAGCTATGTGTGTTGGTGCTACAAGCACTGTCATCCTGTGAAGAGAATATGGGTACACGGTGGTATTCACACACACATAAGTCATACATACTGTACAGTACATGATCTTGAGCTACTTCCAGTAGATAGAGATCTTTACTTTGACAGCAGTCTTAATGATGAGCTTGTCACCAGAATGTACTTTTGCAATATAGAGTCTCTTCATAAACCTAAAACATGTCATAACTAGCATCAGTACATCTGATAAACTGTATTTCCTTTGCATTCTTGTTTAGAGGACATAGTGCATTCCAAGAAACAGGCAATGAAAAAAAAATCTAGAAATACTAAAATAAACTGTATAAATATGTTAGTATTTTTATATTTTGAGTGTTTAACAGTACAAATCGTTACAAAATCAGCTGGCCTGTAATCAATTTGTACATGTTTAAGGGCTGTGTCCAAGAGATACATATATGGCAAAGCAGACTGCAAAACCTTACTGTGTACTACACTGCCAAGAGGTCACAACAGTACAAAACAAAGCTTTAGGAGCCAACCAGCCTCCTGTAACAGAACAATGCTTTAGGGTCAGCAGGATCCCTGACAGTCATTTCAATTATCTAATAGTGAAGCAGAACTGACAAGGCAAATCAGCTGAAGTGGGAAGAAAAGCCCTGCTCCCGGAACACAACGGAACTTGGACCACTGCCCTTTTCAAAAAAAGAACAAAAAAATGGCAGGGGGGGTGGTTATGGGTTGTACTATAACTACTGTACAAGCAGAAGCCACAAGGTGGCAGAGATTTAATCCACGGACAAGCCAACACATCACAGCAAACTGGATACACCGAGCTCCATTATTACTGATTGATGTGAGTAATCATCTCAAGTACTGTACCTCGGAAAGCAAAGGTACGAATAATCTTGCAGAGCCAGGTCTGCCACGCTGTACAGCAAGTATCTCTACGTGTGGAAGGGCAGTCTGACACTCTGCCTTTTCTCTGAAGCCTGGAGTGCTTAGTCAGCCTCCTTCGTGTCATTAAACTTTATAGCTGACATCTGAGTTATTCACCTACAGATGTAGGGGAGGAAATCAGAATTTAAAAGAATCTTAGCTGATGCACTTAGTGTCTGCTGCTTTGGTAAATATCTAAAATGTTTGAGATTTAAGATCTCTTGAAATTACTTCCTGTTCATTCAGATATCTCTAAATCATTGTAATATCTCTAAATAACTTCCTGTTCATTGAGATATCACTAAATCATATATCTCAATCATTTTAAGATATCTGGAAATAACTTCCTGTTCATTTAGAGATATCTCTAAATAGTATCCTGTTCACTTAGAGGTTATTATTATTTGTTTTGCAGACGCCTTTGTCCAAGGTGATTTAAGGAGATTAGGGTGTGTGAACTATGCATCAGCTGTTGAGTCACTTACAACAATGTCTCACTTGAAAGACAGAGCACATATGACTTGCTCAGGGTCACACAGTGAGTAAGTGAGTGAGCTGGGATTTGAACTGGGGACCTCCCGGTTACAAGCCATTTTTTTTGTTTTTTTTTTTTTTTTTTTTTTTTTAACTACTGGACCACACAGTCTCCTGAGAAGTCTCTAAATCTAGGGCCCTATGAAATCCGCGTTGAGAATGACTACAAAAGATTTAGTTTTTCGAGATTTACGATTATAATGTAAATTTACAGTATAATCGTAACTCTCAAAAAACTATTCACATCTAAATCTTTTGTAGTCATTTTTGTATTACTTTAGTATAAATACAGGTTAATTTGGATTCATATGTTGTTTTTTTCTGACTTTATGTGAACAAAAAGATAAAAAAGCGCCCGTTTTCTCATTGGAAATAGTGATATTTCAAAATATCACTGTCCTGGTCACAAAAGCAAAGTTTGTGGGGAATAATAGCCATTTTCTATACTTTTGAGGCATAAGCAATTAGGAAATAACACTTACTACCCAGGAACAATAAAAATAAAAATAAAAAAATTGTTACACAGTGTTGTCAAGCCAGTGCATTGTTTTTGTTTAAAGGGTTTTAACAAAGGAAAACTTTTTTTAAAAATTTGTAATCAGCAATTATTTTTTTGCATTATGCTCCCCTCAAGTCTGACTCTGAATCTGCATGCGACTGAGATCACCTTCTCCCCCCCCCCCCCCCCCCCCCCCCCCCCCACGCTCCACTGCATAAAATTACTTCGTAATATAAATAAAATTATTGTATAGGAACACGGCTGTCCGGGGCGCCGGCGGTGGTGCCGCCGCGGCTATGCACTATTGTCCCACACCCCCCCCACCCACCACACCACCCCCACACACACACCCAAACCCCATCAGCACAAACACCAACCCACCAACAACCCCCCCACCCACCCCCCCCACCAACAACCCCACACACCCACCCATAACACACCCACCAAACTGGATGAAAAGGGGAAAAATTGTCTTTTACATCTGCATTTTAGAAACACACTGCTGTTATTGTTTTGTGTTTTGTTTTGCGTAGTTTTTCTCTTGATTGGTTGTTACTCTGACTGGTTATGGATTTAACCAACTTTTTATTTTGATTTTGCTTTGACCCCACCCCCCCCACCCCACCCCCCCAACTGGCACAAATCAACACGAACAAGGTAAAAAAACAAATAATAAATAATTGAATATATTTAATTACTACATTGATATAAATCAATTTAATATGCATAATAGTTTTTAAAGTGTTACTAGCAATGTTACACAGTAATCCACAGCTCCACATGTATTACTGCAGGTTTTTTCCCCCTTTCATAACATCGATGAGTCTGCTTTTTTGGAGAACGATATATCAATAGTGAAAAATTAGGCATCGTCCAAGCCTTAAAGAATAAAAAGCAAGAAATATTTAGCAAATTGAGTATGATGATGCTGCTCTGTCTAAAAACATGATTCTGTCCACAGCAGTTACAGTATCTAACAGTTCGGTCAAGAGAAACTACTTCCATTTAAAAGACCCCTATTGCACAGCTTGAGAAAGGCTTGCAACAGTAACAAGCCAAGTGCAATTAACAACTAAATGTTATGCAAATGAGTGCCACAACCTCTTACATCCAGGCTAGAATAACAGACTAAAGAACTCTAGCCGAGTTCCACAGAGCAAATCTGAATAAAGCCGACTTATTTTACTCCAAGATAAACACAGCAGCCTGCAGTGAGTGCCAAGCACTGGTTACACAACCAAAGAGACTTAGCACTGCAAAAGGCAGGAACCCAAGCCCTGAACAACTGGTCCCCAACCATTCTGTCAGATAACACATAATCGCTGACTGTTTTTCAACAGGCACTACATGTCTTCATTCTCTAGCTTTTTCATTTTTTTCTTTTGTTCACAGAACACATGTGCACAAATAAGTCTGTACAACAACAAAGCCTGACAAATCCTGTCGAGAGACAAAGAAAACTGACTATGCAGCACAAAAGGAACAGAGTCGAACCCCTCAGATTGACAACCAACATGCTGACACAAGTTTCAATAAAAAGTTGCTTTCTTAGAGAAAAATACTGTGATTATGATTCCCCAATGGTATTGTCATGTTCCGATCTTTGAATGTGTTCTAAAAAAGATGGTACAGTAATGAGCTGCAAAACTGATTTTTACCAAAACCTGAAACCTCAAGTAGAGGATTACTATAAAAAAAATACATTAACAAACTTGCCACTGCTATAGAGGTGTCTGGCATTTCCAGCAGCTCTTTAACACGCTTCACAGCAATGTCCAATTTGCATTTTCAATAACATGCGCTTCCTGAAAATACATTACCCTTAATAGCATTCCACAGGCCTTTCTCTCTCTCTTTCTCTCTCACTGGAGGATCTAAGTTGCAATCAGGCCCGGGTCACAAGTAAAGTGAGTTTGGCAGGCTCAGCTCACTTCCTCTGCTGAGTATTGGTACCTTTCATTTTAAAAAAGCACACTTATCAAATACATGTACAGCAGCACATTAAGCAGAAGAGCTGACTGATCAAAATCTTGATCCAGCAAGAACCATACAGCAGGACCCATCATATCCAGTGTAATTGATTCCAGGGAGCGCATGGTACTGCATATATGTATTTTAAATACTGCATCTCAGAGTGCAGTTTTATTATGGTGCTTTAAATACTGAATGATGAACAAGGGCAAAGGCACCCAAAAAATTCCCCAATGGTGTATATAATATCGGTATCAGTTAAAGATTGTAAAACACTCAGATATACATAGTAGGACTTCTGATTTTTGGTTTTAACCGATAAAGCCCGATACAACACCCCTGATACAAAAGAAGAAAATTGGTGGATAGTCAATAAACATAGAAAAAAACATGGAAATGGTTAATCAATAAAACCTACTACAAAAATATTAACAAATGCATTTCCCAGTGCTGTTGGGCAATGTCTCGCCTTCCTAACTTCTATCTATCATTGATTCGTTCTGAATACTTTAAACCCCCACCAACTACTGAGTGCCAGCACATTCCTACATTTCTATTGGAGACTCCTCTTGCGAGATTTAAAATGAGATTACAATCAGGATGGAGGCCTGTTCGTAGGATTTAAAGCTGTATTACAATTAAGATACGGAGGGTTTAAAACAGAATTGTGGCGAAATGTACAAAAATGCCTACACACAAAAACCCCAGAAGAATGTGCCTGTGACCATAAGGATGTCGTTGTGGAAGAAAGCAGAGGCAAGAAAGTACAACTTAAGTGTACAACTACTGTCAAGTTACTACTATACATACTTTGACAGAAAAAAAAACAAAAAACACAAGCATTCTGATAAGTAACCAAAAACAATAATTAGCAAAAATGAAAGCCCCGAACAAAAACCTGATTTATATAAAACTTGAAAATAGATAAAAATAAGTATCGAAAAATACAATTAAGAAAAACAGAAGCCCTAGATATACAGTAAGCAATTAATTTTGCGTCTGCTTGGCAACTGGAATCACTAGTGATTCATGCAAGCAGGGATGCTTCATTATAGAATGCACACTGAAGTTGGACTGAACTGAGGGTGGATAAGCATTAAGCTGCAAGTTTTGTATTAAAATAGATAAACATGGCATTTTAGCATCCACTGCTGTCAACAATCAATCACTTTGCACAGGCCACATATGTCGCAATCACTTTCTACAGAAACCTAATCCATCCAACTACAGTACACAGCACATTTATTTAAAAGATGGCTTTACCAGAAACCAATAACAAGCAGTGTCAGGAAAAAGCAGCCGCATGAACACACAGCACGACACCGGATATCCAGAGCTTTTCATTCATTATTTTTATAATGTTGGGATTATTGGGAGTAAGCATGACCAGTGTTTAAAATAGTACTGCCATTCAAACAGATTTAGAAAAAACACCACCGTGGTTCACACAGCCTAGATTATTTTTCACTGATAAGCATTTTTTATTCTGTCTTTGTCGATCGCTGACAGATAACACAAAACAGTTGGAATTTTAAATGATTTTCAAGGAACTTCGTATTAATTCACACCGTGGCAATGGTACACTTTAAATCATTTTATTAGTAGGAAGTCGCAGCCATCTCAATCAATACCTGCTGAAAATTAAGTAATGACATACAGTAAGCGGATTACCAAACAAAAGCATAACCAGCAAGACAAAGTTCACTTTATACTGTGAAATAACTAACGTATATCATGCAGGACATCACAAACAAAGGCACAGAATCCAATAACCAGGAAATACCAGTGGCGGACAGTTATCTGACTTCTGCATTATGCAGCGGGTCCTTCAGAGGATTACTGAAAGCATGATTCATTAAACTGGGATTTCAAGTGGGAATGCATGGTTTTAACAAGCAGAGAAAATACAATATAATGAGTTCTGTTTCACTGATAGAAGTCAATGTTTATTGATTCTTCAAGTGAAAATCCTTTCCTTGGATTTTTTTTGAATAAAATGACTGGGACAGATGACAGCGTTGCTTCTCTGCCACTGTGACACCCCAATGCCCCACGGCTGAGCCTTACAGTTAACTAGTTTGTTTTTAGACCTGGTACTGTAGCAGCAGAGAAGCTCAATCCAAAAAGACACTGACCTGACGGAAAGGAAGCCAGCATTGCTGCTGTACTGTAAACCCACTGAGAACAGCAGCTGAGTTCAATCAAAAAGTGATTCAGTAGGCAAAGCACTCCGTAGAGCAAGAAAATGAAACATCAAAACTGCTCTATATTTCAGGGTAGACATCTCCTTTTGGGGCGCTATATATATATATACTGGTGTATGTGTGTGTTGTGTGACATGTATGTATACACAACATATGTGTACATACACACACAGTTCACCCTTCATCAGTACTTAATTAGTCATGAATCATCTTCGTGAAGCAAAAGACGCTCTAGTATATACTGCTATGAGTCTTTTTGGATAGGTCTCTACCAGCTTTGCACAGTAGGATGGTGACATTTTTGCCCATTCTTCACGGGAAAATTGTATTTTCTTTGCTTTATAAAATGCTTCAGAAATGCAACAATCCGGTTTAATAAAGCATGGAATGTTCAAATTAAAAAAGGACCCCACTTTAAAGTTACAGATCATTTAGATTAAACACCATACTGAAGCAACTGCAACACTGGCATTTCACAGTTATTTTAACAGTATTAAAACTTTAAGCAACTAATCAAAATAAATAAATAAAACTGTCCTTGCTAATTTTATAATAATTTTGCCTCAGACTGCCTTGTGACAAAGGTGCAGATGCTGAGCTGCTTTACAAGGCAAGCAGAAGCAGCGAATTCCAGGGGGGTTGTGATCACGTACAGAAGAGGGCTCTCCATAAATCCGTTTCATTATGATAACACTTCATTGGTGACAAGACATCAATACACTGGGTTCTTAAATGACAACTTGGCAGAAACAGACGACACACTGAAAATGCAACTATGAATGCGCAAAAAAAAAAAAAAAAAAAAAAAGCAGGCATCTCGTTATTTTGGACAAACCCGTCTGTCTCCAGACATTTACAAAAACAAGTCATTATTTATTTATCATTTAAGAGCAGAGAAGGGTTATCTATTTTTGACACAGGTTAACTAAAATACAAATTTAATTTTAATACAAAGATGTATGTTATTGGATTTACATTGACAATTCACATGGCATTGCATAAGTAATCTTTCAATGTTGTTACTAATGATTATTAAACTTGTTTAAAACAAAACTACTATAAGAATAAGTAGGCAATCCCGCTGCAGTGGCTTTTCTTTCAAAACCATGATCAACAATACAGTATCAGTTCACAAAAAAAATCTTCCTCAGACAATTTGGAAAGGCTGCAAGTACCTTCACTTGGTTTAGAAGCATGTCTGCAGTAGAAAAATGCAAAGGCAAAATGATTGTGATTGACTGCAAGGTGGAAGTGAATGGACTGTTAAGGTGTGAGGCTAGGTAAGAAAGCCAAACACTACTGAGACTTGTTCTGTACAGGACTGAAAAAAAAAGTGATCATATTAAAATGACCTTTTCCTTCACTTGCTCATAGGAGGAATACAAATATAGCATTAACCGTTGCATTAACCATAACTGTGTAGTACAACAGAAATACTATACCAGGCCAACCTGCTAGATCAGGGTTGGCCAAAGTTGGTCCTTCCACTCCTGTTCTTTGTTCCAACCCTTTTCTAAACTGTTTAATTTAAACAAATAATCCTCCATCCAGATCCTGAAGTAGTAAACTTTTTAATTTACCCAGTTAAACCTGGAGTGGAATGGCCCTCCAGGACCGTGATTGCACACCCCTGTGCTAGAGGATCGACTGCAGGAGTTAGTGAAGCGGCCTGGCCCGAACACACTAAACAAGTGCGGCATCCACTGCAGCTCTTCTCTGCGGATGGTTATTAAGGCTTTAAACTGAAAGCTGCTTTGTTTAACTGCAGGAAGAGAGGTCAGGCTTCTACCACTGGGATAATAAACCACTACACCTAGAATCTGGGTGATATGTCAGATTTATACAGAGTACAATTCCAAATCGACAAATCAAAAGGTCCCACATATCAAGCAGGAGATAAATACAGGTGAAACAATTAAAATGCAAAACACCCCTCTGTGTGCCTCTCTTCCACACTGAATAGTTATGAACAGTCAGGCAGTCTGATCATTCTGTATCCTCCTATATGCATTATTTCACACACTGCATAGTTCCCAATCAATATCTACTTCCTTGATGTTATCTGCTTTTTCAGTGGTTAGCTTCTTTCCCTGACCTGTACACTGTTATAGCGGTGCACAAAAACCCATTACCACGATTAGCAAGTGCACAGAATGGCTTCTGTTTATTTTACAGCTTTGATTTGCCATTGCATGTCAGCATCAAGGACTCGGGAGTTAATGGCTCAATTACAACCAGCATCATTGACTGATCAGGCACAGCAGCGACACTTCTTCCCATCCCAATTCGTTTAAAATCCAGGTTCCTTCAGCAAGCATCACTGATGAAGTGACAGGGCTAATTTTCTTGCACACTAATTATCATCATTAGTATTTAAGGAATCCCTTTTTACAATATGCATACCTCAGTGGTGGAACTGTTTGAACACATTGGATCAGGTACAACAGTACAACACAACTACAGGTATTATCCAATACAATAATAATAATACAAAACCACAACATTCTGTGAGAGAGACTTACTGGAAGTCCCAAACTGGAGAATCACCAACATAGAGATTTAAATAATTTACATGCGGCAATAATTTATTTATTTAAAACGGTGCTCTTGAACTGGCAGAAGTGAGCTGCATTTAATCAACTGATGAGTTGAGAGGGGGGGTGGGGGTGGGATGAAACACAGTGGTGGCTCAAGAAGTACAATAACACTGTCACATCTTGCATTGCTGATGATGCACAAAATGAATACCCCAGAATACCCCTGTGGACTATTTCTCTGCGAGTCGTTTTTAGTTCAAAATCTATCTGATCAGAGATTAAAATAAGGGTGATGTCACCTAGTGTACCTCATGACTCCACGGCACTCTGACACTACAAAGCAGGCATGGCTAATTCCCAGTTTAAAAGGGACAAGACAATATCAACTAAAGCTAGGTGGTGTATATAAATGCGGCAAAGAACAATCCCACCTACAAGTATAAGTACAACCAGCTGATTAGACACAGTGAGGCATGACGGGTTATATAAATGGCATTCAGCTCTTTATATTGCCGAAGATGCAATCATTGGTCTGGAAGGCGTCGCCTTTAAGTTACAGCAAGAGGTAAAATAGCTTTTCTGCTGTAGCTTTGCTATGGCTGTCACGGGTCAATTCAGTCAGAAAATGTATTTCGTAAGGTGGAACACTTTTGGTCCCTTGTACAAGCTTTGCTTATGGTCCTTTGTTCAGGTGCAACAGAAAGGTTTAAGCTTCTCTGCAGAAATCAAACTGGGATAAAATAAATAAAAATCTACAATTTACAGCTACATGTAGCAAACTCAAACAAGAGGGACTTTTAGTACTCAAGAGAGAAAAAGTAACTCAATTTCCCCATTAAAGAATTATGAAAAGCTTTTAACTTCAGCAAATTCATACGTGAATAGCTAAAATTCTGTGTTAACAGCATTTTCTTCCTGAGGACTGCTGGTGATGTCATTCAAATCAATGAAAATGTTCTAACATAATGGAGGTTAAGATCCGCAAGTATTGTACCACCATTAATAGCTCAGAACCATGAGATTCCACTCCTTCAACATTATTGAGTAATAGGCTTCAAATTGCATTTTAACTGTTGTATTTTACTGTCGCTTTGAAGATGTTTGCAGTCAATTTGATAATGGCATTGTTAAAAAAATGGGAGCGTTATTCAAAATCAGTCTTTTTTTAATAAAAAATATAACCTCCCTTTATAGGGTGGCTAAATCCAGTGCATTTATTTTCATAGCAATTCAAGCAACCTCGAAAAAAAAAATTCCATTCTAATACTGCTCTCTAATTCGCTGTCTGATTTAAACAGATAGATGTAGAATTAACACATCTGATTTGTCGTCCTTCTCATTCTTCCAGCTCCAGTAGCACTCACGAGACAGTAATACATTCTAATAACAACTGGAACCCTGAAATACCACGAACATCTGTCAAAGAATAATGCTCTCAAAACAATACTACTCACACCTCCTAGAGGCAAGTGCCATAACTCACTGAGCCACATTGCTGGACCTGCACTGCACATTTACACCCTTGTCAGTCTATTACATTTTACATGAAAAGCTGCTTAAAAGGGGACTTGTCCCACATTTTCCGTACAGTATGCTGACAGAGCAAGAACATCTAAAAACAATCATATTTTGAAGCATTTAAAGTTTAACATCAAAGTCACCAATGAGTATTTCTCACCCACTACAATGAAGCAGAGCCTAGCAAGCCCATTTTTAAATGACCAAGGCTGATCAGTTACAGAGATGGTGAGCCTTGCTGTCTGCTGTCCTGTATCACATATACATTTTTCTAAACAAACAACAAACAAACAAACATTTAAATGCTTCCCATTTCCCAGGTTTTCATTATCCCAAGCTGGGGATGGAAGTGCGACTGTCCGTCTGCATAGATCTCGAGCAGCACTTGTCCAATTCAGCCCATACCCAGATGACAGGTGGCCGGTGATACGTTTATCAGTACTGGTATTACAACGTTAGTGTTCAGCATGTTTACCACTACTGGTATGACAGCGTTAATGTTCAGCAAACACCCAGAAAGCAAAGGACTGTGCTCCATTTTTTCTTTTTAGACCAACTGATTACATTTTTTCTTAGTTCTGGCATCAAGGAATCGTGGCACTGGCCTGAGGAAACTGCTGCGTGAGCAAAGAAGCATGATTGATCTTTGATTTGCAGTCCTACTACGAAAGACTTAAAAGCTTGTTCTTTGTGTTGGCTGATGTTGAGACAGAACAACAGAAGACAAGGCAGATGTGTGCTCTGCAACTTCCTTCACTGTAATACACAAGGATCTGAAAATGTCACGTTTTAAGACTGATGTTCTACAATTGTTTATATAAGGGAGAACAAAAAAACTCCTGGAAACTACTAAAAGCACACGCACAGGACTGAAACACACATGGCATAGCAGCTTGATGCCTTCCAGGTTTTACTATGATCTAGAGACACATCATACCTACAATAAAACCTTGAATGGCTCAAACTGCTATGCAATGGGAGTCATTATTTTCATTATTGTCACAGTTTTACAGACTCTTGAATACATTAATGATGTTTTACCTTCTGTGCTCAGGCCAGGACTGGAAGTAAACTTGGCCACATCCACGATCTTCACAGCAAACTGCTGTCCCGTTTCTCTGTTGATACATCGCCGCACAACACTGAATGGTCCCCTGGAAAAAAACAGAGTTTTTAGTTCAGGATTGAATTGAATTTAACATTTCTAACGGTTTTAAGAAAATGTGCACTACTGAACACTACTGTCGTAGTGCAAAAGACGCTTAGACATGCACTTCTATAAAAATAATTAACACAGTCCATGCAACATGACTTTTTGAGCTGCTGGGCTTATCTGCCAATTCGGTCAGCAGAGTTAACTAATCTTAGTGCCGACTAATTGTTGTAAATGGAGACCTTTGTCTTCACCTGGGAAGGTCAGCGGACACCAAGATAATAATCATTATAATATCCTAACCATTTCTATTCAGACTGGACTCAATGACCAAAATATGGAGCATCCACACCCATGTTATACTGTAGCTTTTAACATTTTCTTTAAAAACTGTAGGCTATATTGTATACTGCATGTCTTGTACTTAACCTCTATGAATTCAAATTGCCTGACAAAATCCCTTGAGTACACCTAGTCAGTAATGTCAAAGTGATTTTATTGAACGGTGGAACTCAGATTATAAAAAAACAAGACGTGGGACAAGGCAGAATGAGCAAGATTTTCACTTGCACATTTATTATACTTTGCAATCAGTTAACATGACATATTCATAACAAAAAGTGGTTGACAACTTTGTTTTGCATTATCTCTGCTTGCTTAATTCCTCTTTGCCAGCCTGGTCTTGCCAATCTGCCAAATGTGTTGCCACTTTTGGGAAGCCCTTCAACTCAATTTGGTGATTAATTATCTGCTTTATAAATGCCCAGCATTGCATAGATCGCTGTTCCAGGAAAGAGCAATCCAGTTTCAAAACATCACCACAGCCATTTGCAGACAACAGGCCCCAAAAAAGAAATAAAAAGTGCTTTACGTTTTATTTTTTAGTTTAGAAATTTGACAACAGAAGTGTTTTTCAGAGTTGGGGTGTGGAGGGGGCGGGGGGCATTTCCAAACACAGCTCCTGATTTGTGGAAATCTTAGCCATGTGTGGCTGAATGAAGATTGCATGTGGCTGTAGCCCACAGTATTCACTGTATAATTTTTTTAGCTTTAGGACTAAAATCAAGGGTGCAGTGGCCAAGTGTTGTAACCTGTTTTAACACAAGTTTGATCTGTGATCTTAATGACTAGTTGTAGCACCTGATGTTGCTGTACAGCGAGTACACACACACACACACACACAAGCAATAGTGCTGACTAAGGACGAATCGGTTCCGCCCACATTTAACCTTTATGGTTAGTAAATCCATTTCAGTTAGATCTCAGAACTACCAGATGCCTCTCCCCTGACTACCTCAGTGTCTGAGTCAGCAGTTCAAACCAATCACTTCCGCTCTTGGGATGGCTCTGCTTTTCAAAAGGGTCAACACAGCAACACTGCCCTAAGAAAAGTCGTACAGTAGAGTATTGAATTCACATATTTTAAAACTGCCACTTTCAGTGTGACACGGATAAGTCCCTTAGAAACAAATGTATATCCAAGGACCAAGTGCTCCACATACTGTAGATTTTCACCTGGTTTAAAGGAAATCTCCACGTGCACTGGATACAGTCTACATAGAGCCTGCTTCTATGGTAGTGTTCTATAAGGAATCAGTGTGTCATGTAGGCATAAACTTCCCAGATGTGAGTGCAATTGTATGACCCAAAATGTCCACATCCATATTCTCAAATGTATTAAGACGACCTGTATACAACACGACTAGTTTCACAGCAATCTTTGTGAATTTGAGTACAAATTAAGGTCATCTATCTAAATAGGGGTCATTACTGATAACTTATTTTTAACATATTGATCCAGAATGCTATAAATATGTGCAGCAAGCCCTGGTTTTCTGGCATCCTGTTGACTCAGATAGGACGAAGATAAAACAAGCTCAAGTGTCTTCTCTTCCTGGATTTCGCAAGAGATTAAGGCTCATCTTGGCGAGAAGTTCTCCGATACAAGGACACCTGGTATTTTGTGAACAAAACAAATGGATAATTCAAAAAAGGGGAAAACCTGGAAAGTGTGGATACTGTGTATACTTGTTAACAGCAATCGATTAACTGGGCACAGAAATTATAATTGTTCGAAAAAATATTGATGTCTGTGCTCAGTGCCACCCACAGAAATTTCAAAAACACAAAAAATGATTTTCATTTTCATTTAAGCTTTATTTTTTTTTACCAGATAAGATGATAAGTAGCAGGCCTAGTTGCAATGATGTTTTTTTTTTCATGTTTTATTCCATACCATTGAGTCCTGCTAATAAAAAAAACAAACAAAAATAGATCTAAAAAATGCTTTTTGGATTACATTTCCAATACCCAACTGGAGTGACCAGGACAGTGTATTCTAATTCCCCTGGGTCCAGAGTAGAATGAAAGCAAGGATGTATGTTAAAAAACAAACAAAATTCAAGATCAAATACTGACCTTTAAAACATGAACTCTGTTAAAACCACAGGGATACAACTGGGATCTATTAGACATGAAAGCAGTGATTATACTGTATAGACAGTTAGTTGTCCCTTATTGGGAAGCAGGTTTAATTTGTTTTCTGCTGGAGTTCCACTTGGGACCACAGCACACACCCTAAACCACAGCACTGTAAAATCAGCCTGCCATACCAAGAGAAGGCCAGCATTATCATAAACTCAAAAAGTTATTGGAAGGGAAAAACTGTAGAGACAGGCAACATGCTATTAGCTAAATTAAGATGACCATTATAAAATCATATTCCCTGAGACCAAAGTATAGGCTATACCACGAAGAGGTTTTGTGTGTACTGTAAGCAGGGCTCATATGCTACTTTTACAAATAAAATCATGGACTTTCAAGCATTTTTCATGACCACACACACATTATAAATTTCCAGGACCAAAAAAAATCATACTATGATGCACACATTTTACAGTCAAAACTGCAACTTACCCCAGCTGTATCGCGGGGCGGGTCAAGACCCATATTTATTTAGAAGTAATAAGACGACAGGAAAGTGGTCAGGTAAGGGAGATTGGAGAACACACAGACACACACACGACTGAGTTGTCTCAGTTTTTTCTCAGTCCAGTTTACATTTGGACAATCCATAGACAGCTGAAGAAGACTGATTTTTTTTTTTACATGCATTGAACTTTGTCAGCGTGGCCTAAAAATTGGGACCCGTAACACTGTGTGCCTACCTTGCCGTTTTCCGCACATACAAACATGCACATCCATTTGCTTGGATTGAGATTTATGGTTCAGACTCTCATCATATAACAACACAAACTGATCTTTGCCGATTTGCTCCAATAACATGGACCTGCAATAGAGAGCAATACCAAAACAAATGGTAGGCACATTTTCGCTCTCTACAAGAAAATTATTTCACTATTTCACTGTCTGGGAACATTTTGCAAACGTGAGACTATTTCCCTCAATAATACTGCACATTGCAGTGTATGTAAACAGTAAAAGCAACTAAATACTCTACTTTTGAAAATGAAAACTAAAGCCAACTCTCAAACCTGTTGAAACAAAAAGCTTGCATAAAATGCATCTCCAGGAAGTCAAGTTGGCCAAGGTGACACAAACAGGATTTTTCACAACACAGACATTCATAGCACCAGAACGTAATATTCTAGTTCCATCTGGCCACCAGGAAGGCTTAACCCCTAAATACCTCAATACCTGCAGTGTGCTCCTCTGCCTCAGGAATTGTTGGTTTCCTACACCTCCAATGCAACTCCCTGGGACTTCTGAGGAAAATACACTTTCCATTTCTTTTACTTGGACGCACTCTACTGGAAGACTAAGCATGCCCTAAAAGGCACCGGTTATCCAAATTAGTAAAATCTTTTTGGATTTCGAAACAAAAAACCTCAGGATGTCAAGCTAACCAGATCATGTTTCAAAAATAGTTATGTTTAGATAAATGCCAAGAAACACACTAAGGTTTTCCACCTTATACCTGAGCACACAGGCAGGTCCATCAAAATGTTTCTGAACAACAGCAGACGCATCTAGCAGCCAATGCCAAGCTGGCAAAGGGTTACAGTTTTCACAGCTGGCAAGCAAAATCAGGATACACTAATGGGCACAGCAGGATGCGCCAACAGTCATGTCTAGATGCCGTGCATGTGACTCCTTACTAGGTACAAAGTGACAGGGTGTTGGGTTAAAACCAGGAATTCAATTAGCCCTATTTTATCTGTGCGAGAATTTGAACTACCCTACAAGGAAAATTACACAAAAGGGCAAAACTCCCATTAAGGCAGCATAGTGGGAACCAAAAGAAAAAAAAAAAGGAAAAAACCAGACAAGTCTTCACTGAGTGCACAATAAAAAGGTTTTCTAAAGCATGGTATTATGTGTTGACTAATTCTGCAAAAAAAAAAAAAAAAAAAATCATTACTTAAAACTAACAAATAAATAAATAATGTAATTGAAATACAAAAGCAAAAACAGTTATAGCAAAAAATCTATATGAATTTTAATGAAGTCAAAATTCACTTACCAAAATAAAATCATGTGTGTAATGTGTTGATACATTTGACCTGTAGATATGCCTATAAAACAGACAATACCAGAACCTTTCCACCAATATTAGCCTAATGCTGAAAGTAACACTTGCAGCTGCTAATTGGTCTGTTGGGCCTGGAAGATTACATCAGAGAAGTTCTAATAGTTCCACACAGGATGCATGTCTGTATGCATCTCCTGTAGCTCTGTGGTTTGCGGTTTCTAGTTTAAAAGGGGGGTGGTATTCTTATCATGCAAAACGGGATATAATTGGTCCCTTACTGCAGGGGTCCTCTTAATATGTTGATAAATTGTTTGCTGGTGTGAAAAGCCGTCAGCCAAAACCTTTAAAACAAAATTGAAGCCTCAGGTCAGGCCAGCAAATGGAGGCCTTGATTATCAGTACTAGCATTATACAACAATGCACACTGGCTATTCAAAACCCAAAGAATCAAAACCTAGAGAAAATCAACTATATTTGACCTACAGTTGTAGGCTTCCTACACACAAATGAACCTAGTCTACTGTGTATTTCTTGTTCAATGTATTCTCTGAGCAATCAAAAACCTCAGCTGTTGTGGGGAGCCAAAGGGTGGGGATTAAAAAGAAAACACCCACACGAGTGACTAGTAAGACAACATACCATAACACCCTAAAGGGGTATGTATATACAATATATTGACTTAAATGAGGGAGCCATTGCAAGCAGGCAAGCATGCGTCTGACAAGAGCAGTTGCAAAATCTTCTTTCAGAGAAAAGCTATTGCCACAGGGATGAACTGTCACTCTGACCCACTGATCCTCCTGGAGCAGAGACAAACACAATCATCCTTACTACAGATCAAGCTTCCAGTACAAGTGTCTACTGTGGGATCAAGCTTACTGTGACATAATGAAAAGTCTAATGCAATTTTCCATTTCCCCTCCAAACAGGATTAGATCACCCCTTTGCCACCACAGCACTGATAAGTAAACAATGTAATCCTGAAACAGTAGATGCAGAGTCAAGCATTGCAAAAAAACAGTCAATGGCAGCACACCAGTTGAGACCCCTTGACCAGCAGTAGCCCTCCTTTGAATTTGAGCATGCAGGATACTGCATAAACCTTTCGTTTAAAGATTTCTGACACTGCCTGATCTTAACTCAAATTCCAGAGTAGCCGACAGGGTCATGACATCTTCAATGCTACCCCAGTGGAGCTGCTCTGTATATAACTGGATCAATAAGCCGACCCATCAGCGAAAGCTAGGAAAGACTGCAAGCTTTAATTACACCACTATTTTGTCTGTTCACTTCTTGAGAAGAGTCATTTTACAGTCCTCAAGACTATTCTCTGTGAGTACTTGGATGTTAGTTTCTATTAATTTTTAACGCATGATGGAAATTCAGTTGATCTTGATTCTTCCCTTAAAAATCAGATCTACATCACGGTGTCCTGAAGGGAAAGACGAGACACACACTAGCTGAGCGCAGACCCCCAAAAAAATATTTCAACCACTAAAGGGACTGAGGAAATGTGGTGCCAGTCTGAACTCCCTCTATTGGGACTAATTCGCCACTGAAACCCTTTAGAGAGTGGCCTTTATGGTGATTGAAAATGCAGGAATTTACTCTGAATTACACTAAAACATTTATGTTTTTTTTTTTTATTATTTCATAGGAGCAGCAACATCTAACACAGGTCATGTGGGAGGCAGTCAATACCTCTTTGCCGGGATGTCACTGTGAACAAGATTTCTATTCTCAAGTATGGGGATTTTTACTCCAGCATTTTTTGCCTTGAAAAGTGATATAAGTAACTTAAAGAATGTTACTTTCCAGAATTAAATCACGTTTAAGGCAGAAACATATTTTCTTTTACAGTGTGTTCTGACAGCTTGAAAACTAAATATCCATGTTTTATATAATATGTGAAACAAGAACACATTGGAAATGTGAAAACACACAAGCCAAGTTAATCAAAAGTGCCCAACCATTTAATGTGGAGATATCAAAAACACAAGCCAAGTTTCAAGAAACCATTGGGGCAACCTTGCCCAGCACAAAGCAAATAGGCACAACTGTAAAACCGATGGGGGCCAAAGCCACAATGTTCTTTGTTTTGGGGGAAATATCCACACAAAATGTGTAAGTGTGAAACTGTAGGACCAACAGTACTTTGGAATACAGCCGGCTGTTTTGAGAATAGTATTGAAACTTGTTTTTAGTACTGTATTCAGTTAATAGTTTTTCCTTTTTTTTTTTTTTTTTTTTTTTTTTAACATTTAAAAAAAAAAAATTGTGAAAGCAATTAACAGATATGTATGTGCATAGAAATAAAAAACACACGCAGTGCTTCACTTGTGTGAATCAGTTTTACACTTAATGTACTTGTATACAACGCTTCAGTACTGCTGTCAGAAGTGCTTTGCAGAGCGATGTTACATACAGTGTAAAAAGCAGGTTTGAGGCTATCAGAAAAATACTAATTTTTAAATAAACCTTTAGAGTGCAATATATGTACCCTTATTGCTGTTGTTGTAAATATCTGAACACTCATTAATACAAACCATTGTTATGATACCCAGCTGTTCAGATGAACGGGCTTCTGCTGTGTGTTATTCTTCGTTAAATATTTAACTGTTGTTGAAACGATATTGTTTATTCTGGCACTTTTTTAGGAGGGGGTGCACTGATATTGTAACATTTTCATGTTTAGGAAGTAGTTTCAGGGAGACAGTGTTGAACTCTCAAAATGTTTGTTTTATTTTAAACTCCTGACAAACTGAACAGACAATAAGTCCTGCAACAAAGCAATTGTCAGGGTTGTTCCAATATATTTTTTACTTTGAAAGTAAAAATAAATGAAAGCATGACAACCTTTATGTACACATTTCTTCACTAATATACAACTGAACAAGAACCATTGAGTATTTATTTTTGTTTCATATAGTATTAAAATGACAGTGTTTATTTCTGATAGTGAAAGTAGTAAATATATCATGATGGATAGAAATAAAAATGTCTGTACTGATTTATGTATTAATTTATTTCAATATGTATTAATGTATTTATTTCTGTTTTAGTTTTACCAAATATATAGGCTATCTTCTTCAGCATTAGCTAATTCTCAGAAATTAACGTTCCTTTTTGTAAAGTGGGGACCACAAATAGTGTTACTCTCATCAACAAGTATCGAGAGGAAATCGTACTACCTTGCCCCAACAGAGACCACAATGAGCGTTACTCTAACAGGAAACCAACATTTTTCAAGAGAACAAGATCGGAATCTCAGAATGAAGATGATGATGACGACGAGGACTCACAAAAGTCACCAAAATCTCCAATATAACAAAGTCCCAAGACTTTCAGCTAGCTTACTTCATCTTTCAAAATACTGCTTGTCTCAACTAATCGGTTAGCTCTGATGACAGTTAACACAACACACTTGCAAACTGAGGTCATAGGTTCAAACTCCACGTATACCAGACCTTATTTTTTATTATTATTATTTATATAAATATTGTTGTAGCCAAATGTTACATTTAAAACATAAATAAATAAATAAATTAATTAATTAATATAAATGATATAGACGTCACAATAAGTGTGTTCCCTAGTATAGGTCCATGTTGACAAAACAAGGTAACTGTCATTAAACCCGGATGCCCTGTAATTAATATGCATATGCGTGAATTAAAACTCACTGGGGTCGTCAATTTATTATTTTGCCTGCGATGCTTGCAACTAGTCCATTTTAAAATATCAATAAGTCATTTAATATAAATTATACAGATGTCACAATAATTGCGTTTCCTAGTACATTTCCATGTTGGCAAAACATGTTCATTGACATTAAACTCGGATGTCCTGTAATATACATATGCATGGATGAAAGTGCCTGGGGTCTGCAAAAAAATACATTGGGAGAAAAAGGAGGAGGAGGAGGAGGAGGAGGAGGAGGACATTTTTACCTTACTTTGGAGACTAACTTCGGGCAAGGAACTACCGTTCGTCTCAATGGAAGATAACTTTTAAACCTAACTTTAAATACATGTTAAAATTGTATGAGTCTTAAACCACATAAAAAGGTAACAGCAAAGCACTTAACCCATTATCGTAAATCATTCTCTAAAGCATGAAAGATTTACATCTCGCTCCTCCTTCAATAGTGCATGATATTAAAGAGTAAGTAGAGGGGTTCCGAAAAATATCTTTTCATTGTTAAAAGACAACTTTTTACACTTATACCTTTAAAGTCTGTTTCAAAGCTCTTTTCATAATGTCCGCTCTAGTCCACTGATAGTGTAAGGATTATTGCCCACGTTGTCAAACAGGTAACACAGCAATAATGATCCATGATGTGGTACGGAACAGAAAAGACACAGCACAGTATGGGGTTTTTTTTTTTCAGTTTTGTCTCAGGCTGCTTTTTGTTTTTTGTTTTTTAAAATCAATGTTCCTGCAGTGATTTAGGAGGTCAGATCTCAAAACCCAGTGCACTAGAGCGACCGTTTTTAAAAGAGTTTTGAAACAGACTTCAAAGTTATAAGTGTAAAATGTTGTCAATATGTTAATGAAAAAATAAATGCCAGGTACATTGTTTAAACAGTTGTAGCAACCTGTGGGGACATAACATTATGTTTTTCTGAACCCCGCTACTTATTTTTTAAGATGCCTAAAAAGCCACAGGTACAAATAAAAAAAGGTATTTCGAAGGCATTTAATTTAAATTTTGTTTCCCTCCAGTGTGTGGATCAGAAATGTTAACTTCAACCTATAACTACAAAAACACAGAAAATGCCATTTCTCAAGGTGACCTGCAGCACTGTACTAACTGGTACTGTCTGTGGTATCATCCTTAATTTAGATAGAAGAAAATTAAACTAAAAGTCTTAGTCAATATGGCTACAGTGATGGAAACCAAAAAAAAGCTGGCGACACACCACCTTTCAATGTAAATGACTCTACCACCAGCAATCAGCACACTATTCCCAGGGGGAGTGGGAAGACGGCGGTGGGAACAGCACTGATGCTAATGTAAGAAAGATCAGGCCAATCGACCCATGACATTATCAGCATGAAAATGTATCACCCTGTCAGGGAAGAAAAAAAATAAATGAGTCTCCCTCCAGTGATTATTGCTCTTCTCCTGCCTGCACAGACGCACTCTGCCCCATAATCACATTCTGATACCTTTATTTAACTGACCTCCTAACCCATACAATGTCAAGCCCATTAAATAAAAAAATAAAAAAAAGTATATAAAATCAAGGAGGGCGCAGCACACAATTAAACTTTCCAATTCCACAGGCACACAGCTCGCAACTGCTACCATCAAGCAAGCCATTCACGATGGGGATTTCATTTGCTGTTATTTAATAAAGACGCTCATAAGAACAGCCTGACTCAGCAGATTAACAGTCCAGTGCAGAACTCGAGAAAGCAAGGCAGCCTTGGCTCCACTTCACAGTACAAGAGATTTGGTTATAAATCCACTCAGGGCTCGAAACGAAAATGAGATTAGAGACACTGGGTCCTCCGATGGAAGCAAGCAATGCTAAGGCAAAGGGGAATATTCAGGAGAGGAATAATACAACTAAGAGCACAAAGACTAGCAAGAAACTACACAGGACCTTAAATTAACTGCTGCTTTGTGCAACAGTTGTTTCTTCACAACTCAAGACATTAAAAGTTTGACAGCAACCAGCAAGTTTTATAGTTTTACCCAAAGCTGCCATTTTAGAAGCCGCGCTCTTCAGCGATTCAGAAAGGAATACAATTTTCAGCCTGTCAACAAGAAACTACTCAGGACTGCATGGTTACTCACTAGTACGCTTGCTTCAATCCCCTCTGAAAATGTGCTTTTGCCTTTACGTCATAAAAACAACAGACCTTGTTTCTCAAGATGATTAAAATAAAATATAATAATGTATATATTTAATTTGTGACTTCAATTGAATGGCTATTAAATTCAGGGCGGTGGTCAAACATTCGAATGTTTGTCAGGCAGCACTCATCCAGTGATTGTTTTTTATAAAAAAAAAATTCTGTTACAGAAACCGTTTGACAATGTGCGAATACTATAAAATCACACATTAAATCTCGCTCACATGCAAAATTCGAATTTTTGATTTGTATAATGCAGATAACTAAAGCAAAACTCACTGTTTTAAAATCCACTACCAAATCATTATACGTAGCAACTCTATATGGCGCCACTGCTGTGCATTAGAGCAGGGTATATTATGGCAAGGGGGGGGGGGGGGGGGGGGGGGGGGGTGTAAGTTGTATTGCTTCAGTAAAATATGTACTGAATACCTAGAATACAAGACAAAGAAGTGCTATAGTAGTACAAGTTTGAAACACTAAAACTAATAATTATTTTAATTTTGAAAACTGAGCACACACACCCCACCCCACCCCCCAGCTTGTGTTATCCACAGGCAGAACTTTAATTTCTTCATTCGCCAAGACATTGTATAATGAAAGATGTATTGAAAGAAATGTCTCGAGAACCCTCTGCTGTTTGAAAATGTTTTGTTAAAATGCCCTTATGACCAAAAAAAAAAGCTGAATGCAAACAGTGCAAGCGACTCTTGATGCATCATGGAGGCACAGCCATTCTCCAGGGTCACTTGAAAAGTGTAAGTTCATAGTATTATTATTATTATTTTTAGTTTCAGTAGTAGTAAAATGTAACTGTGACTGAATCTGCTTGGAACAGTGACTGTTAAATAAAGCTTTGTTTTGCCTGTCAGCTGCAGTTCTTTTAATTGGCAACAATAAAGTGCTGCTGTAATGCAAGCTTACTGTATATATAGCAAGCAGCATCATTTACGTGTACATTATGAAAAAATGATCACTGTTCTATATAACATTTTTAGACATTTTTATAACATGTTCCGAACCTTCAAAAGGTCAAAATGTACCCTTTGTTACAGGCCTAATTCAATTATATATTAAATTTAAGGTCTAAAAGGATCATTTAATGTATTCCCAGAAAACCTAACCAACCTGATGGCTCAATTCATCCTCCTTGCAAAATAACCAATTCCCACTTCTGTTAAGTGTCTCTTGGGTGAACACTACAGTACCTTTACAGATGAGCATCCCTACAGCGAAGGGTCATGCAGATTGAGGAAGCATGCACCAGGACTGCCCTGTCTCCTAAATCTTCCATGACAGGATAATCCCCTCAGGACAATCTGGAAATCACTTTACAACAAAAACCACCAATCTTGACTGACTGACTGGAATACTGCATACTTTGTCTTGTGGTGTATTAAAAGAAGCAAAAAAAAAAACAAACACACCTCTATCTTCCAGATCTCCAAACAGTAGCCATTTTGATGTTGTCCCTGGTATAATGGCCATGACTGCTCAGGATGTTAACTATCAAACTCTTATTATAAACATTTAATATCCTCTGCTGTCGCCCCTACTCCAGTTACACAACACAGTTTCTGTGAACTGCCAGGCGGTTACTGTTGGAATAGTAAATGCTTTGATCACCCAAAAATATTTCCTTGGTGCAATCGTCACTGTTAATGCTACTGACACACGACAAGTTCTGCTTAGTAAAGCAGTGGCCCACTGATGAAGCAATTCAGTAGTTAAAACAAAAAAACGCACGTCCAGGCTGTGCAAAGAGGCCACACTTTGCTGGGGACCCCGAGGGGGGCGTCACACTGGCGCTGACACTCCCGGGGTGGTGGGATGGAAAAACGGCAGGGACTTATTCTCCTCCTTGCGCAACAGTTATGCAAATAAACTGAAACAATGCATGGCTTGTGATTAACGGTGCCTCATTTCTTGGCTATGAAATAGGAGGAAATGTACTGGAATTTGAAAGGGTCGAATTCAGTAGTGGGAATTTAATACATAACAGTATCTGAATAACAAACTCCAACAGTTAATGAACTTCAGAAAAAACAGATGCTCCTATAGAAAGTCTACACCCCATTTCAAAATCTTTACCTTTTGTTGCCTTATAGCCTGAAATTAAAATTCATTAATAGTTTTTTTTTTTTTTTTTTTTTTTTTATCTACACATCCTACCCCACAACTTCCAAGTGAAAATTTTTTTTTTTAGAAATTTGTAGAAAATTTATTAAAAATAAAAACTGAAATAGCTTGGTTGGATAAGTGTCCAACCCCCTTGTAATAGCAATCCTAAATTAGCTCAGATGTAACCAATCACCTTCAAAATGGCCTCCACCTGTGTTAAATTGTAGTGATTCACATGATTTCAGGATAAATTCAGCAGTTCCTGTAGGTTCCCTCTGCTGGGTAGTGCATTTCAAAGCAAAGACTCAACCATGAGCAAGAAGGCAGATGGGTATAAAAAAAATATCAAAAGGCCTTGAGTATCCCTTTTAGCACGGTCAAGACGATTATTAAGAAGTGGAAGGTGATTGGCACCACCAAGACCCTGCCCAGATCAGACCGCCCCCCAAACTGGATGACCAAGCAAGGAGACTGAACAGAGAGGCTACATGCTTTTATGGCCATGACTGCTCAAAGTGTGCATGTGACAATATCCCAAGCACTCCATAAATCTGGCCTGTATGGTGGGGTGGCAAGAAGGAAGCCATTACTCAAGTAGATAAATGGAAAAAAAATCCTCATTTAACCGAAACTAAAATTTAGCATGAAACTGAGGCACAGACACAACAAAATGTGAAAAGAAGTTCAAGGGGGTGTAGACTTTCTATAGGCACTAATACATAATTATATATATATATATATATATATATATATATATATATATATATATATATATATATATATATATATATATATATATATATATATATATATATATATATAGCGCCTGCTGACTATCTTTGGACAGGCAATCTAAACCTTGATGGATGGGGCATGGTAATCAGAAAATGCAAGATTGCTGCAAAATAGTTGGCATGTAAAAAGGAAATTGATGAAACTCCATTACACTCTTTGATTACCACAATTATCAGTGCAACATTTATGTAAATAAAGAACATACACCTGCCAGGGTTCATAATTATAGATGCAGAGGGTTTGTATGTTTTGTTAGCTTTGTTTAAAACACAGATAAGAACATGCTCTAAGGACATTATTAATTCTTTGACGTGGCTAATTTCTAGATTACAGAAAATTGAAAACTCTTTCTGCCTACAGTACAGTGGTGCGATGCATCTATGAGAATAATCAGAACTGGTTTCCTGGGTGCCGGAATATAAAACAGCATCCTCGCAAACCCAAACCACGTGCATTCCTGTGGTTCCTCTCATTGTACCGTTTACACTTCAAGACAACTAGATTACTAGCGATGCTCAGCAACTTAGCTTCAGCAGCCCAAGTAAAAGACGCAGTATTGATCGCAAGGTCATGGTCTACTCGCTCAGATGACAGAATGTTACCACTGCAGTACTGTATATGTACCATCATGCACTATATTAAAAGCACCAAATAAACATACAAACATCTACCTTTACAACAGCTGATGAAAAGCTTTACATAATAGATGTTTTATTTTAGTGCTCAGATTTCCAGTTGAAACTATGGTTCTTCCCTACCTTTGAAAAATAACCAAGCTGTAACCTCTGGAAGTGAATTAATAAATCTGAAAAGCTGTAGTCACATAGCCCTGCTGACAAGTAACCTCCAACCTTATTTGACACAGTGGTTTGTCCCAGAATCAAGAAGCCACAAGAAAAATATCTGTGCATCATTCTTTTTAGATTACTGATGCAGTGCATTAGTGAGTGATTTTAAAGAGACTAGCATGCATCACAGAAACAGGTGATACAGGGAGGTATAGGAATAGAACTATTCAAAAGAATGAGGCAAATAATTGGAGTGTTTTAGCAGGAGAGTACCTGAAATTTGTATACAGGTCAATGAAATCCAGAAGACGAAGACAAAAAAAAATAAATAAATAACCGTATACTGTATAGTTCTTCTTGTTTAAAACACCAACACAGCCTATATCTTCCATGTGCATTTTTCCAATAAAAACATTTAGACAAAACACACACACAAACTTTTCTATGGGGCTACAAAAACACATGGTTTCCTACAACAAAATACTGCTTCGCATGAAAGTGATGTGTTTTCTGAAAGGGCCTCTCTATACTCACATCCAAACACGTTATTCCACAAATTGCGTCACTATAATAATTTTCCACTTTTCATACATGCCAGCCCCCCTGGGTATGGTATCCAAGCAGCTGAAATCAACACAGACAGGATTGTTATTTCTGTACAAGCCGCACATCTAGGAGACGTCGCTGTATTACCAGTCATGCATAAAACAACAATACGACGAAAAGACCAAAACCGTAAATAAAAAAGTCTAGGAGGAGACCGAGTCTGGCCCCTGGCAGGGATCAATAACATAAAATGACAGCTATTCCATAATTATTTAGGCAGAAAGAATACACTCTCTGTTACAATTCACTTCAGAGCCTTTATTTTCTGTCATGTTGATCCATTGAAGTGCAAATAAAAGTTATTGACCAAATAAATACTACACTTCTGTTCTATTCACAGGCAGGAGCAATCAGTGACTATACAGCAGGCAAACTTGTTAAATACCTCAGCCTCATTTCATTTACAAGTGTGTTTGTGCAACAGGCAGTATTGTTTGAGTTAGCTTTGTACAGCAAGCCCAGGAAACATGAGACAACTTTCAGGCAACTGCTGAAGCAGCAACATGTTTTTTTTACAAGGCTGTTTACATTTAGTTGTGTTTGTTTTTTTTAAACTTTGTGGCATAGGGAAAATTGTCTGAAAATATCAGACAATGCTTGATAGGTTGCCAGAAACACTTTAATAAGCCTTTAATAAGACTACCACACATTCAATACAAACCACAACAATTAGCCTAATTACATAAATACATTTTGCCACAGTTATTTTATCTAAAAGAATAATTTGTACCTGTTAATCTTGTACTAAGAAATAAGCACAGTACACAAAAAAGAAAAACGGACGTTCTAATATGTACAGTACAAGCTTTTGTTACTTTTCATAAAATGTCATGTAAAGAAAAACAAGATCCTGGAGAGAGTTAATTTACCTTTCTAATTTCACTTGATTTTAACAAAGAATACTCTGAATTACAGAAACTAATAGACTAACAGAACAGAAACTCTAGACTGGGACAATGACGAAGACAACCAGGCCTTCTACAGTATAGAATGTGAACTCATGATAATGGATGCAGGGCAGTATGGAGTACACAAGCACAAGACCCCAACTGAAAGTACCATTGCAATTGACTGCAAACCTAGAGGAATACAAACAGAACCAGTAGTAACAAGTTGGGCTGCAATGAAGGGCATGCTTTTACCTTCAAAGGTTCAGAACATTATGGAAGGAAGGCTCAAACCTTCAATGGCACCAATTTGCATAATTTTCTGGTGACGTTACCATTATAGGTAATCCATATAAATGGAACAAAACATTCACATGTAGTTTAAAAATATGTTATATAGAACAGTAATCACATTTTAATAATTTAAATAAAAATGCACGTTGTTTATGTACACGTAATTGATGGTGCTTGCGATATATACAATAAGCTTACATTGCAGCAGCACCAACTGCAGCCAACTGGGGCAAAACAAAGCTTTATTTAACAGTCACCGTTCCAAGCGGGTTATCGGTCAGTCACATTTTACTACTACAAAAAATATTAATAATAATAATAATAATAATAATAATAATAATAATAATAACAAGACCCCAGAGATTGGTTATGCCTCCATTGATATGAGTCGCTTGCCCAGTTTGCATTCAACTTTTTTTTTTTTTAGTCGTCTGGGCATTTAACAAAAAAATCCCAAACAGAGAGGGGTTTCGAGATATTTCTTTTAATACAGCTTACGCTATACAAAGCTTTGCTGTCGAGATGGCGAATGAAGAAATTAAAAAGGTTTGCCTCTGGATAACACGAGCTGGAGGGAGGAGGGGCGGACGGTGCTCAGTTTTTTAAATTAAAATTGTTAGAGTTGGTGTATATTTTGTATGTTCCAAACATATTCTACCATAGCACTTCTCTTACAGTGTCTTGTACACTAGGTATTCAGTACATATTCAGTACATAAAATAGCAGGAGATGCATCCCTATGCATGATAAAAATGCACGACAACCAGGGTTCCCGCTAAGCTTTTTAGAATCTGAGAAACTTGCCATTTTGACAGAGAAAGTAAATTGTCAGTGAGAAACCTTCGGCCATGCATTAACTCTTTTAATGCTTAACTGGTGGCCTGCATAAAATTGCTTTATACTACTGCATAAAACACTGGTGTCTGGATTGCCTTCAATTGTAACCATCTTTAGGGCTACTAATTGTTCCATTCTTGGGAACACCACATTCCGTTTTTCAAAAATGGACAATTCCATTTGTTAAAATAAATTAATAAATACTACCACTACATACATACACACACACACACATATATATATATATATATATATATATATATATATATATATATATATATATATATATATATATATATATATATATATATATATATATATATATATATATACACACACACACACACACACACACACACACACACATCTGATGATTGGTTTTTCCAGCAGGACAATGCTCCATGCCACACAGCCAGGTCAATCAAGGTGTGGATGGAGGACCACCAGATCAAGACCCTGTCATGGCTAGCCCAATCTCCAGACCTGAACCCCAATGAAAACCTCTGGAATGTGATCAAGAGGAAGATGGATGGTCACTAGCCATCAAACAAAGCCGAGCTGCTTGAATTTTTGCACCAGGAGTGGCATAAAGTCACCCAACATCAATGTGAAAGACTGGTGGAGAGCATGCCAAGACGCATGAAAGCTGTGCTTGAAAATGAGGGTTATTCTACCAAATATTGATTTCTGAACTCTTCCTAAGTTAAAACATTAGTATTGTGTTGTTTAAAAATGAATATGAACTTATTTTCTTTGCATTATTCGAAGTCTGACAACACTGCATCTTTTTAGTTATTTTGACCAGTTGTCATTTTCTGCAAATAAATGCTCTAAATGACAATATTTTTATTTGGAATTTGGGAGAAATGTTGTCAGTAATTTATAGAATAAAACAAAGATGTTCATTTTACCCAAACACATATCCATAAATAGTAAAACCAGAGAAACTGATAATTTTGCAGTGGTCTCTTAATTTTTTCCAGAGCTGTATATATACACACACACATACTTTTTTTTTTTTTTTCAAATCAAAGTTTTGTTGCTGTAACAGGAAGTAAAGCACCTGAAGACGCTTCAAACCTGTCATGTTTATAGACATCACTTGGCTCATTGCTGGCATTAAAATAAGCAGGAAAAACCAAGAATTATATTACAACAGTTCAGAAAACCAAAATGTCCAGCACAGTTGTGAGAATCATATTTACAGTCTTCCACTAACACAGTAGATCAGTTCTCAAATAAAGGTGTTTTGAAAAGACCTGTTTAGCTTATTGCTGGCATTTACAATAACAACAAAAAAAACTGAAACAGTTTAGTCACAGTCCAGCAATGTCATGCGAGAGTAATCCTATGTACAGGACTCCACAAATTAAGTTTAGCATTTTACTAGCATTATAATAATAACCAGGATAAAATGTGAAACACTGATAAAGGCGTGTTGACTGACTAGTTGCACTAAAACAGGTTCACTGCTATGTACTACCCGATAGTAATGTAAACGCATAATTAATCCACTCAATTGTTTCTTTCCTAATTCTGCAGTGTTTTTGCAAGACTTAAAAAGAGGCGTGTCTCCAGACAGAATGTCTTGATGAAACCAAGGTGTGTAGTGTAACGACTACATCCTTTACACAGTAAAATGATCTATTTCCTTTAAGGATTATAGCCTACAGCTAGAAAAATAGTTTTCTTCATCGTCAGAAAATACAATTCAATTAAGAAATGGCCACGGTTTAAAATTGCTAATTATAGCTTCATTAAATGCAGGTAGTGTGGAAAGAAACAAACTAAACAATAATGGAATACGCAATTAATTTAGCTTACTTCGGGAAAGCTCCGCCTTGAGCGCAGTACTTTAGGTCTTAGTTTTTGCAGCACAGAAGAATGCAGTACTTTGCCTTTGTTGCCATCTTATTTACTTTCTTATTCTCTACGTGTTTACGACTGGCATTATGATATTTAATGTACTGACTCGTACATGATAACATGAATGACAGCAAAACTTTTATATCACACCATCCTCACAGATAAGATTTATTTTTAGCTCTGTCTTACTGAAACATCACTTTTTTTTCTTCGTTGGTGCAGCCACCATGTTGAGTTGAGTTTCAGCAGAGCCTTGGAGTGAAGTCACATGAGGAATTTATTTCTTTACTGGAGTATTTATAAGTCTAAATAATGCAGGAAGATTGTGCTTCACTGATTTATTATACGACGAGTTAGAAACTGTAAAGTTCAGAGCAGCACTCTCTATAGAGGCAGAATCATCAGACGCCTGCTTCGCCCACCCTGTATTAATAGATTCGCTGGTTCTAATGCTCCGCACTAATGTAACGTGCATTTTTACATAGAGATATCAGACAATCAGCTGCAAGATAGGCACAAGTATGCTTATGTTAATGCTCTGCAAGAATGGTCTCAAAATAATAGGTTTACCTCGAAAGGCTGGAGTTTTGATTTAGGTTGATATTTATGATAATAACTTGCTGAAGTTACTAAACTGAGTGCAAAGGTTGTTGCCAGTTACTGCGAAAAATGAGCGCATTTTAGTCTTAGAGGGAACGCTTCACATTTTACTTGTCTAATATGAAAATGTCACCTGAATTCTATTCTTAAAATATTGCTTTTCTCCTTAACCTTTCTTTCAACAGCCAGCCACAGCTGTCTCCCAGCACTGTCCCCATTTGTCCCATTAACAGTAAAGAACAGCAGATTAGTTGACAGGTGGAGAGGTATTTTCATACTTGTAAAGGATAATTAAAGATTCCTTCCCTGCTGGGTCTACAACAAGGCAGATTAAAATTACACAGAATGCATTTTTTTTTTCAATCAATCATGAATGGAGAAATAATTCTGTGTATAGCAAATTCCTCTAAGTTTTAGAAAGATCCGACAAGCTGCCAAAATACTTGCACTTGAGCAGTGTTCTAATGTAAGCCTTTGCAGACCGCTCAAATCTGAGCATTTCATTAAGAGCCAAGGCAAAAAGGTCCCTTCGTGGTAAGTTTTCTACTTCTTGTTTTAACAATTACCTTTTCTACTCAAGGCATCTCCAGGAGAGGGGGAGAGAGCAAGTGTGGGAAGACAGAACTGTAGCCGCAATGGCTCAGCTGCTTAAATAAGAAGTCGATAAAGCCCATTAAATTTTAATGTGCATGATACTGTAGCTTAAAAAAAAGCATTCTGAAATGGGAACGCAATTTGCCAGGCACATCAGTGAAGCTCACTCTCTCCCCTTTTACAACAAGTTTACTATCACAAACTTCATCACAATTATATGACCACAAACTATGTTGCGCAGGTGGTTTGTCGATATACACAATAACAAGCTCCAATGTAAATAAACTTGCCTCAGACAGACACGGAACCACTTGACTCCACTATTCTTCAATTCAATTGTTTTATGTGTTGAAATACAAAAAATGAAACAGTAAATCAAGCACTTGGTCCTGGCTCATCCAAATGCTAATCATGGCAACCATGCCATATTATACAGGGAAACAGTCTTCATCTGTCAAAGGAAGGTTTTACTTATAGAAATTTGGATTTTAAATACAAATAACGGTGTTGTCACTCCTAATTACCGTCCGCTTCCAGTTTGATTAAACGCTAAACTTGTTCTGTTTATGTTTTAAATTATTAAGTTCTTATTGTACCACAAACAGTGAGCTGTAAAGAGAACAATGAGCCCTACAATAGGGCTCATGTACAAAAAGTGAAAGACGCAATAATGAGCCCAATTATTAAAATTAAATCTGTATATGTTTACATTTAAGCACAAATATCCTTTTCTGCAACTCATAAAACTTAAACGCTTAATGAAAAGTGCAGACTTGAGCAAGCTTTAAATAAATCAATCTAACTATCTGCTAACTTTAACAAGTGGTTGATCAACTTTGTGCAGCTATTGCTAAATTATGATGCAACTACTGTCCAATACCAACACCATTGTTAAAATGCAGCTAGGACCTATATCCCAAATTTTACAAAGACAAACTCAGCATACAGATTATTTTGACAGATTCTGTCAAAATTGACGAATAGTATTAACCTTCCTAAACACATTTTTCAGCCATTTAAACTCCAGTGCCAAAAACAGATTAAAACATTCACTTGTGACCTTTGACCTTGTATAATGTCGCACGATCACCCTATCCCACACTGACATATTAAATAAAACACAGATCTTGCTCAATGCACTGGAACCACTTTTGTGTTAATCCAAGGCATAAATCAGACTTATTTTGTATAGCACCTTTCATGCCATGGCATACCCCAAAGTGCTGTAAATGACAAATAAATATACTACACAATAATATAATACAATAATACCAAAAAAGCATCCAAAAATAAATGGGAAAAATAAAAATTAAATAAATAAAACACATATTAACATTCTAAAATAGGCCATCCCAATCTACAAAAAGGCCTCTGCATAAAGATGTGTTTTAAGCTTTGATTTAAATGCATTTATTGAGTCAGCTTTCCAGATTTCAATTGTAAGATTGCTCCATAATACAGGTGCATAATGACTAAAGGCTCTTCCACCATAAGAGCTACACTTTATCATTGTAGTCACCAGAAATCCAGCATCAGCAAATCTCAACTGGCATCCAGGGACATATGGTAAAAGCATATCATTAATGTAAGCACGGCCATTTCTAGAAACAGCCTTAAATGTCATTAATAACATTTTTAAAATAACTCTGACATTCACCGGAAGCCAATGCAAGCGTTCAAGAACAGGTGTAATATGTTCAAATCTTTTTGTACCTGTCAGAATTTGTGCAACTGTATTCTGAACCTGCTTTAAGCGATTGATAAGTTTACAAGGCAGATCAGCCAATAGGGCGTTACAGTAGTCCAAACGGGATGAAACAAACGCATTAATTAAAATTTCTACTTCAGATTCTGCAAGATACAAACAGACTTGAGATATATTCTGCAAATGATAATAAGCAGACTTCACTATAGTTGAAATGTGATGCTGAAAACCAAGAGTAGAATCAAATAAGACTCCAAGACTTTTCACAGCTTGCAAAGAGCTAATGGAGGGGGGGTGCTGCCAAAGGTCATTGGTTGTGAGATTTTATTTAATGCCGTTTTAGAGCCAATTAAAAGAAATTCAGTTTTATTTGCATTGAACTGCAAAAAAAAAATTTGACATCCAAGCCCCTATTTTGTCAAGGCAAGTTGATTGTCTGGAGTTTTGGTTTCATCTCAACTCATAAAATAAATCTGGGTGTCGTCGGCATAAGAGTGGAAATTAAAACCAAACCATGTTGTCTGAGCACATTACCCAGCGGTAGCATATACAAATTAAAAAGTAAAGGACCAACAACAGAGCCCTGTGGAACCCCAGAAACAACAAGACAATTAGCCGACTTTGATCCTCCAAAAGGACACAAATTGATGTCGGGAGGTTAAGTAGGACCGCAGCCAGGAGAGTACTGTGTCAATAATGCCAATAGTTTTCTCAAGGCGATCAAGAAAAACTGTGATCAATGGTGTCAAATGCAGCAGATATATCCAAAAACACAATCCCTGATAACAGCCCCTCACCTGCATTCAGCAGGATGTCATTAACAACTTGTATGAGTGCAGACTCTGTACAACGTTGTTTACAAAAGCCAGATTTAAAATTTTCAAAGAGATTATTAGTCATTGTAGTGCTGGGACGAACACAGGATTTTCATGTTCGGATATTCACTCAATTTAAATATTCACTCGAACATTTGTTTGTTTTTCAAAAAGTAATAAAAAGCCATTATATTGCTCTGAACGTGGTCAGAGACAGCACAGCAGCAGGGGCAGGGCGTGTGTGTGCCTTTATTTTACAGAAAGACCTTACAATAGGATACATGTTAAAATAGAAACATAACCCAATAGTAAAGAATAAGTTGCATAGGAGTGAATTAACTAGAAAACAAAGGGTACCAAATAGCAGTTCAAATGTACGTTGTTTGTTTATTCCCGAAATAAGAGTACACAAAGTTGGCAACGCATTTGATTTATTTATTTATTTATTTTCAATCCTTGCCATTGCTGTTTCTTCATAGTAAACAGTGGCTATCAACATGTTTTCACAAAATAATAACATGAGGTTTACTTGTGCCTTTTTGTAGCTGAACAAGCAAACAAAAACTGAAATGTAACTTTAAACACTTCAAATAAAACTAAACGTGGAAATGGGGTTGTAAAGTGAAGGGGGAAAAAACTCACCGTTTTGGTTCTCGTTTAGAGACGGTAAGTAAGTGCAAGGTATTTTTGTCATTTGTAGCAAATATGAACGTCTGATTTTTGTATAAATACATGTCCAAAAATATGTGTTCGAATATTAGGATATTTGTCCCAGCATTGTCACCTGTCTTACCACTACACCTCCTTTTTTTAAAAAAATATGAATTTCAAGTAAAGGACATGACATACCCAACCCTAGAAAGATGTATTAGGACCTAGGCTGTCCCAAAAGCACTGTAAAAATTCTTTACTTTCTAAATGTAATACAGATGACAGACTAAAAAGGGTCACAAGTACCATTAGCATGTTCAGCGTGTGTGTGAAACAAAATGACAACTCTTGTTATTTCTGCAGGACATTACACTTTTATTGATAACCAAATAAAAAGAAACCGCTTTCAGTAACAGTTATAAAGTGTCCAGTTACTGCAATATGCCTTTCACTTTATTTGCTGTATACCATATACAACTACGCACTGTAGTACCATATTTCTAAGTAATGTCACAGAATGTAGAGGGCTGCTGGTCTTGCAGCCATTAAATTCCCTTTGGGAGTGAAGGCTTGACTTGTTTAAATACACAGCACAGCCAGGAGTGCAACTATAATGCAGCATCAGCATTAAACCACCACTTCGACTTACATACCCATCCCCAAACAGTGATTATCCCTCGCAGCACTTCAATCCATACTCCTTAATAGGTTTCTGTCCCCAAATTGATCTGCTATATTAGCCTTATTGGGCCAGTTATCTGCACCTTCTACCACTTCAGAGACGTACCTTTTAAAAAGGAGCATTTTCTCATACAGTTTCTGTGTACTGATAACAAAAAAAACCCCAAAAACCGCCGATAACAAAAAAAAAAAAAAAACGCCACAGTCTTGCAGATGGCAGCTGATGCAAAGCTTCATTAAACTAGCAAACCCTGCTCCAGGGACAGTTTGCATCATCATAGATCGGTGCACCTGTAATCTGAAGTCTAGCTCTACTGCCAAAGGGCCAGAGAGACAATCACAGTCAAGCAGTCACTGTGTAGCAGGGGTGTGTTTGCAGACTGTGTACTGCTCCTTATTGAGAGGTGCTGTATGTTTATTAGCATTATAAAACATGAGTTACAGGCATGCAGGTAAAACTATAAAAAAAAGATACATCACCCAGTATAACCAAGGACCATAGCTGGGTTTTCTACCGACTAGGTTTCTTTTCCATACCAACATTTGTTCAGCATTAATAAAAGAGAGAAAAAAAAAAAAAAAAAAAAAAGAAGAGGTCCTAATGTGTTTAACCAGCTGGTAACTACAGTAGCCAAACCTGACACCTGTCTGGGTCTGGCAGTAAACCGCCTTCGCTGGCTAGACACTTCTTTAAAGCCTAAGAAATATACATTAGTCTTACTGCAAGTCACCCCACTGCAGTATAAAAAGCCTGGACACACCTACAGCACACACACGGTCATCAATTGTATGTCAATGCCAATTTGGTCTGCCAGCTGCCTTTCTGCCCCTCCCTCTCATGGCTGAATAAATGCTGTCCATATGGCAGACTGATGGCAATCCTCCTAAGAACAGATGAAAAACCGCTCCGTCCTTCTTGGATGTACTATTCGACAGGCATACGTCCAACCCTAGGCGGCAGTCATCCAAAGCAACCAATTAATTAAAAAAAGCTAACTAGTCTGATTAGGGCTAGAACTAATATATTTTAACATCGAATCTACATTCCATTTTATCAACACCTCGTTCATTCAGTGAATATCAACCCTGTGCAAGATATACTTTATTTTACTTTAACTATAGACCCATAACAGGTCTATAGTTTAGGTCGGCCAGGGTGTCCTTGGCTTGCCGCACACCAGCGACCCCTGTAGTCTGGCCGGACACCTGCGTGCCTGCCTGTAAGGTGCCCGGAGCTGCGTTGTCCTCCGACACTGTAACACCGAGGTGGCTGTGTGGTGAGACTGCAGTGTGAAAAGAAGCGGTCAGCTGACGGCACAAGCTTCAGAGGACAGCGTGTTTGTCTTCGCCGCTCCCAAGTCAGCGCAGGGGTGGTGGTGGTGAGCCGAGCTTAAATAACAATTAGATATCCTAAATTGGGAGAAAAAATAATAATAAATAGGTGAACTGTGACATTACGGCCTTACTGAGCACTATATTATGCAATTCTGGAAATGGTGGTGTTATTTTTAAATCTTTTGCAAAATTGCATTGCCTTTTACTTTTTACTCATTTCTGGGCATGGGTAACAGTTTGATTTAATTTTGCTGTTGTGTCGTTAATGGGGAATTTTACATACTACTACAGTACGTACCAGATTTAAAATTATGTACTGTATTACAGTGCATGTGTCCAGTTGTCGCTTTTGGCAAGTGATATTTTCAGAATCATATTGTTCTGAATTAAAATACTACTTCTATTGAAAATGTAGTACTGTACCAAGAAAAACCAACTACAGTACATCTAAATCGAAGCCTACTTATTTTAAAAAACTGCCCTTTCAGCTATATATTTTTGACATTGTATCTGTGTTCCCTGAAAAAACTGACAAGTTTTTGTCTTTTACTGGTGTGTTATTCCCCCAACTCGTGCGCTAACAAATTTAAATGAAAAAATTCAAAATGTCACCCTGTACAGTTCCCCAAACCAAAGTCATATTTTTTTTCCCATACAAAATTTTTTGTGTGTCTGTCTGTCTGTCTGTTTGTTTGTCTGTATGCGCATGTGTGTGTGTGTGTGTGTGTGTGTGTGTGTGTAGGCAGGGGGTTGTTTGGGTGGCAGGGAGCAGGTTACAACGTGTTCACCTACATACACGTCAAATCAGACAAAATAATCAGATATGCATCACCCTCGTTTAACCGCCACTGAAGTCACAATTTTATGACAGTGCTGACTGTAAAACCATTTCGGCAAAGCCTCCTGCTTAAAGTTGTTTAGAATAATGAGGCTGTGAACACAGAGTTAGATTTAGGGAACTGTGTGCAGTATTGGAAATCCTGATGCAGTGGGATTAATACACCCTAAAGAACGAACCAGGATAACCCTCCCCCCCATGATATAGAACACAATATTAACTACAATTTACATGCTTGGATTACCAACAACCACTGTAAATCCTAAATCAAAACCTTGGAAAAGATGCATCAGAAGGAAAAGCAAGAAGAAAGTAAACATCATAAGCCATTGTGCTACAGACCAAAAGCTACTGCTGTGAATTTGTCACGGCGCGAGAACCAAATTAGAGACAATGAGCCATTTAAAACAGGTCAGTACTCGCAAGTGTGTAAACTCCTGGCCTTTTAGCAGTGCTCAGAAATGTTTGATAAACAGGTTTACAAACACTTTTGATACACTCACAATCTGGATATTTCACAATCAAGCAGGCCTTGAAGTACTTTGTAATCCTTTACATCATGTGATTTCTTTGGAAAGGGGTGGGTGGGGAGGGAGAGACACAACAACAACAACAACAACAACAACAACAACAACAACAACAAAGCACACACAGTACTGTAACTATCAGCATGCGATGACTGGAATCCCTTGCAAGGCATTCACAAGAGAATAAATGTTAATTTACTGATGTGTTCACTCTGCTCTGCATTCTATGATACTGAATGCCAGCTACTGTATGACTGTCAAGCACCAAAAGTCCAGCATGTTAACAGAAAGGGAGAAAATACTTCAACTGGCATTACCCACTTCTGCCAAGCAAGACACACTGACAGCAGCCAGCAAGCTAATCAGAACTGTTCCACTATTAACTACAGTTAACCCAAGAGGACTTGATGAAAGCAAACAGGGAAGCTGCATTTCACAGCTGTTTTGACGATGTGACTAGCTGTCGTAAGAGTGTCAGCGAGGGATGATCATTTCTGGGATTTAAATAACACTTTGCTCGGAGCTGGTGTGTATACCTTACCTTGCTGAAGCGCAGGTACAGTGGCAGGCTGATCTCCGAGGAAGCATTACCCTCTGTCACATTAATAACAGCACCTTACTAATCATTCTTTCAGTGATGATGAGAAGTAGACCCACCAGTGCAGCAACAGCAGCTCCAGAAGGATGCAGTTCTTCCCCAGAACACCAGTTATATGGTTCATCATCTCACAAAATTATCTGGCAATAATTAAGATCTTGCACTATTCTTCAGCATGATGGACAGAATTAGCAAGTGTTCCGAAATTACCACAGGTCTGCCAAACCACACACAAACCAACATTCTACATGCATGGCAGAAAAGAACCACAGGAACGAGGCACGTCTCAGATGTTTTTATGGGTCTGAACAACAGGATCAGAAGGCTGTCGTTCTAGTTATCCAAGAAAAGTCAATTTCAAATCATTGGTAAAAGAAGATTTGACTGAATGATTTGTTTTTACTGTTGGAAATGGGAGCAGGAAAATACCACAGCAGTGCTCAATTTTGTTAAATACAGAATTACACAGTATATGCATATGGTTTCAGCTTGAACTGACATCATAACTTTAATCTTCCTTTCAAAGTGCAGATAATGGTCGTTGTGGCAACTCTAGGGTTAGTCCAAGTTGAGTAATATAACTAGTGCTGTGACAAATATCCAAATAAGGCAAGCACGTCATTCTAAAATGCCTCACTTAAACAGTGCCCGACTTGCTGGAAGTGTTGTGTAGTGATTTTTATTTAGATTTTACTTCTTATATATTTTTGTTTCAATTTCTGTTATGTGGATCGTAATAAACGAGAACCAAAACAGTGAGTTTTTTCCCCTTCACTTTACAACGCCATTTTCACTTTTGTTTTATTTGAAGTGTTTAAAGTTAAATTTCAGTTTTTGTTTGCTTGTTCAGCTACACAAAGCCAGAAGTAAACCTATTGTTATTACTTTATCAACAAGTGTCTATGGCCACAAAATAAATAAAATGCGATGTCAGCTTTATGCAGTATTTATTTAGAGAATAAACAAAACAACATTTAACTCAAACTGCTATTTGGCATCCTTTGTTTTGTACTGAATTCAATGGATTAATGTATGGCCTACACAATGTATTCTCTATTCCAGGGATATTTTTCTACTTTAACATGTTACATATTGTAACGTCTTGCTGTAAAATAAAGGCACAGGCACACGAAAACATCCACAGAAAAAGGATGTCTGTTCTTCAAAAATACAGTACTAAAGGCGCAAAACAATTACATCCCTAAAGTAGACAAATCTAAATGTAAAACTAAATTGCCAAAATGGTTTAATAGATCAATTAAAAAAAATATTCAGCGAAAAAAGGCACTTCACAGAGCATTAAAAAGGGACCAAAATCAAAGTACACAGAACTGCAAACACAAGTCAAAAAGGAAGTTAGAAAGGCCAAGAGAGAAATAGAAATGAACATTGCTAAGGGGACTAAAATCAATTCCAAAATGTTTTTCCAATATTACAACAGCAAGAGAACATTCAAAGAGGAGGTTAAACGTCTAAGAGATACAAATGGTAAAATCATAGATAAAGAAAAAAAAATAGCAAATATATTAAATGATTACTTTTCACAAGTTTATAAAGGAGGATACAGACAACATGTCCCACATGTCATCCAGTTCCTATCCAGTTTTAAGTAACTTTAGCATAACTGAGGCAGAAGTGTTAAAGGGACTAGGAGCTCTTAAAATAAACAAATCTCCTGGGCCGGATCAGATCCTCCCAATAGTACTCAAAGAAATGAAAGCAGTTATTTACAAAGCGCTAACCAAGAACATGCAACAGTCTCTTGACACAGGGGTTGTACAAACAGACTGGAAAATTGCAAACGTAATACCGATCTACAAAAAGGGAAATAAAACTGAAGCAGTTAACTACAGACCAATAAGCCTGCCTTCTATTATATGCAAACTTATGGAAACTATAATAAGATCCAAAATGGAAAATGGAACAGTATCCTGGGAGACAGTCAACATGGTTTTAGGAAAGGACGATCGTGTCTAACTAACCTGTTTGATTTTTTTGAGGATGCAACATCGATAATGAATAATTGCAAAGCATATGACATGGTTTATTTAGATTTCCAGAAAGCTTTTAACAAAGTCCCGCATAAAAGATTAATTCTCAGACTGAACGCAGTAGGGATTCAAAGAAACACATGTACATGGATTAGAGAGTGGTTAACATGTAGAAAACAGAAAGTACTGATTACAGGAGAAACCTCAGAATGGAGTGTGGTAACCAGTGGTGTAGCACAGGGATCAGCATTAGGTCCTCTGCTCTTCCTAATCTACATTAATGATTTAGATTCTGGTATAGTAAGCAAACTTGTTAAATTTGCAGACGACACAAAAATAGGAGGAGTGGCAAACACTGTTGCAGGAGCAAAGGTCATTCAAAATGATCTAGACAAGATTCAGAACTGGGCAGACACATGGCAAATGACATTTAATAGAGAAAAGGTAAGTACTGCACGCAGGAAATAAAAATGTGCATTATAAATATCATAATGGAGATATTGCAATTGGAGAAGGAATCTATGAAAAAGACATAGGGTTTTTTGTTGATTCAGAAATGTCTTCATCTAGACAATGTGGGGAAGCTATAAAAAAGGCCAACAAGATGCTTGGATACATTGTGAAAAGTGTTGAATTTAAATCAAGGGAAGTAATGTTAAAACTACAATGCATTAGTAAGACCTCATCTTGAATATTGTGTTCAGTTCTGGTCACCTCGCTACAAAAAAAGCTATCGCTGCTCTAGAAAGAGTGCAAAGAAAAGCGACCAGAATTATTCCGGGTTTAAAAGGCATGTCATATGCAGACAGGCTAAAAGAACTGAATCGGTTCAGTCTTACAAAGAAGACTACGCGGCGACCTAATTCAAGCATTCAAAATTCTAAAAGGTATTGACAGTGTCGACCCAAGGGACTTTTTCAGCCTGAAAAAAGAAACAAGGATGAGGGGTCACAAATGGAGATTAGACAAAGGGGCATTCAGAACAGAAAATAGGAGACACTTTTTTTACACAGAGAATCGTGAGGGTCTGGAATCAACTCCCCAGTAATGTTGTTGAAGCTGAAGCCTTCAAGAAGCTGCTTGATGAGATTCTGGGATCAATAAGCTACCAACAACCAAAACGAGCAAGATGGACCGAATGGCTTCCTCTCGTTTGTAAACTTTCTTATGTTCTTATGATCAGACTTATTACACAAGTTGTCCAGCCAGTAATAAGTCCCATCAAATAGGAAATAAAACCACCATGGAGTGAACTCAGTTTACCATTACCAGTTTAGGGCAGATCTAGAATTGGTCCTAACTGGGTGAATGTGACTATTCCTGTATTTATTTCACTACAATTTTGTGCAGTATTGAACCTGATTCAATTATCTTTCCTGTGGCCAAATCTCTGAATTAACCATTTTTGGCAGGCTGCTAAGTGGAATGCAGTTATAGGGTGCTCTACCCAGAATTTTAGCCTAAATAAAAGAAAGTATGAACATACATATCTTCAGGAACCGAGCTAAAAAGTTGACATGGTGTACTACAGTGTAGCAATTTCCTTTAAGATCAGGCTGAATGCATCTGAAAGATGGATCAGCAGCTCATCTTTTTTTTTTCTTCCTAAACTCTTTCAGCTCCCGAGATTTCGACCTCTGGTTATGTACATGGTCACAGGTTAAGACTAGAGTTGGACAACAAGACTACACCTAGAAAGTGTTATATACTCACAGTAGAAAAGCAAGCCCAAGATCCTTCTTATTCTACATGACCTACCCCCCTTTATCCCACCTTAAATAAACTGGCTATAGACGTACCCCAATAGTTCAAGAGAGTACATCAACTAGGAAAATAATGCATGGTCACGTCAATCCACTAACAGGACTGGCCACGAATGAGTGCCACTACCACAACATGACCAATCTGGGTTATTGCAGGACTCTCTTGCTTTCTAATGAAAATCACAAGGTTCCACAAGATACTGTACTCGACTTGCAATAATCTAGGTTTTAAATAGAAATGGGACAACCATTATACAGAATTTTTTTTTATTATATTTGTTTCAAAATAAGAAAACCAAAAGCATGCCTGTGATCATCTAGCACAGACCTTCTTGTTTCCTTAGTCTTAGTACCAAAAGCACGGTACTCTGCTTACATATATGAAAAGTGGGTACACGCTTCATTTGATATGCCTAGCTTTTAGACAAAACAGTAGAGCTCTATGTGGTGGGATTAAACATACTGTTTTGTTGTAAAGCATTTTGGAATGTCTTGGCATAAGAAGGCACTATACAGATGTAAAAGCTCTTGTTTGCGGTAGATATTTGAGGTTTTATAATTGATATGCTGCCCTTTCTTTGTGAGCTATCAAGGAGGCTCTTGGAGAACAAGATGCTTTGTCTCAATTAGCTTATTCCGGGGTAAAATGTTCACATGGCACAATCCTGGTTAAAAGACAACTTTTGAGGTTTGTCTGAAATCTCAACCACAGCATGCATGCACAGGAGATTTACTGGTACTGTTCAAGTTTGGTTGAACACACTGTTGTCGCAGCTTTTCTCCTAGTAATCTCCTTCCACTACCATCAAAATGGAGCTGCTCTTTACATTCCAGTAAGCTTTGTTAGACATCTGTGGGATTCTGCATAGTGAAACTGTTCTTGGAAATCCTGGACAAGGCTCAGTTTGTGGTTTCTGGCACCGACACTGCTGCCACTTCCTGGAAGGCATACATAATTTATCTCTGGTCTCTCTGGGTTTGGATGTTATTGCAACTGGATTACATCCCCTCCCCATGGAACAGATATTGGGAGGTGTGCCGGTAGTGCCTTCCTGACCAGCTAATCGACTGTACCACAAAGAATCAGAGAAACCATCAGATCTCAGTGACACAAACCGGTGAATACATGCTTCAGTTGCAAACCAATAAAAAAGGGAGCAGGAGAGTAAACAAATAACTGCAAAACTTGTCACCAACTAACAATTTGTACAGTGTGATAAAGAGCCAAAATTGGGAAGTTTATCAAGTTAATTACCACCACCAGCATTCCCTCTATGGCTAAAATTCACACAATTTTCGCAATAACTGGCAACAACCCTCGTACTCAGTTTATTAACTTTTGCAAGTTATTATCATAAATATCAACCTCAAATCGATACTTCAACAACTCGAGCATTAACAGAAGCGTATTTGCTTCTGTCTTGTAGCTGATTCTCCTATTTCCCTCTGTAAAAATGCACGTCACATTTGCGCAGCTCGATCGGGAGCCAGCGAATCTACTGGTACAGGGTGGGAGGCGCAGGCATCTGGCAAGTCTGCCTCTATAGAGAGTGCTGCTCATGAACTTTGCCATACTAATCAGTGAAGCACAGTCTTTCTGCATTATTTAGAAGTACAAATACTCCGGTAAACAAATAAAATTAACACTATACTTTGACGGTTCAGTACGGTTCTGAACGACCAGTTCAGAAATATCAATGGTTTTGAAACTGTTAAAAGTGTAATCAAAATATTCCAGTCAAAAATAGACATTTAAGTGTATAAGACAGTAATTGAAGATGACATACCATGTGCTTATTTTATTTTTTTTTTGCAAGTTGAGTTTATTCATCTTGTGACTTCACCCACGTGTGCCTGCTGAAACTCATAATAGCAGCTGCACCAACGGAGAAAAAAAATGCAACGTTTCAGTAAAAGTTAGAGCTCAAAAAAGTTTTGCTGTCATTCCACTGATCGTGTACAAGTCAGTACCATTAAAAGATCATTGTCATCACAAACATGTAGAGAAGAATGCAAATAAGACAGCACCAATGGCAAAGCACTGCATTCCATGTTTAATTATTACGCTGATAAAAAAAGTGGGGAGAAAAAACAGAAATTGGCCATTTTTGAAAAACTGAATTTCCTATTCCCAAAAAATGGAAAATCAGTAGCCCTAAAGATGGTTATAATTGAATGCAATGCAGACACCAGTGTTTTATACAGTAGTATAAAGCAATTATATGCAGGCTACGAGTTAAGCATGCCTCTCCATATCTATGAAAACAACTAACAGGGCTGCATTTATGACAACATCTCAGACAGGCAAGATATAAAATACAGAGGATGAATCAGAGGCAGGGCCAGAATAAATGTCTTGTTTAAATTTAAAGCAAATTGTGAAATTGTTGAGACACTTGTGTTAGAATAGTGTTTCAAAATTGTATAATGCAACAAAATAATTTCAAAAGGAGTTAATGCGTGGCCGAAGGTTTTGCACTGATAATGTATCTTTCAACAGTCAAAACGGCAAGTTTCTCAGTATCTAAAAAGCTTAGAGGTCACGCTCACCACTACAGGCCATACATTATAAGGCTCTCCATTTTAACAATTACCATAGAAGCAGAAACAATGCTCAATAAAAAAAAACCCACTACAGAACACCCAACAGCTTACCAAATACATTCTTCACAATTATCTTACCCATGAGCCTATAAAATCTAATGAGACTGGCAGAACAGAGTTTGATTTAAAAAAAAAAAAAAAAAAAAAAAAAGCAGACACATTATTGAAATCCACAATACTCCTCCGCCCCGTTTCCTAATTCCAAGTCAAGAAGAGTGTAATCAAGCTTTTATAGCAGCACACCCCCTCCGCACACGGACGTTGCAAATTCCACAATGACATTCTCATTGGCCGTTTAAGGGGTATAAACCATGCCTCTCTTTAGATGTTAAGGCTTCAACACAAGGCATTTAAAAGGGTAAGTGTGTGCTTAAAGTAATTGAAAGTTGGAACTGAGAGCTCCTCATGAAATTAAAAGCACGCGCCTTACTTTACTCTGTTGTTTTTTCACACTCCCCTGAATTACCTGCACTAGTAATCTAACATTTTCAAAACAGACCCAGAACAATCATTTTCTAATTGCTTTTGATGCTGTAAACCATTTTCATAAAATGGTGCTAGATACATTGACAGCACCTGAAACAGAATCCCTTAACTCTGCCAAAGTGGCTAAGCCTGCCCTTGAGTGACGTTGAAGGGGATGCATGCCATTCATTCTCGAAGCCTAAATCCCTGGCCACTGAGTCTGGAAGTAAATAAGCTGTAATTAAAAACAATAGACATTGTTTTGAAACAGCAGAAAAATGTACATACCATATTTTTTTTAATACAATGGTCATCCTGTGTGTAATGCACAAACTGTGTTTGGTGACATTCCATTTACCAGGAGCACCTCTTGTTCACTATTATTCACCATAAAATACTATATATTCATATTTCCCCAGTCTAATGCACACCTCATACACAGTACATGCAGAGATTGTACTGCATCTGTACTCCCCAACACCCAGTGCCCTATTTCCTTTCTATTTTAGCTGATCAGCAAGCTCTATAATAATATTTACTTGTTTCTTTGTTTTTTTGGGGGGGTGGTTGGGAACAGGTAGGGGTCTGACCTGTTCAAAAAAAACCTACAGGCAGCCTCTTTTACACTCGGTATGGCTCTGAAGACTTGGTAAACAGAGCTTGTTTACTTCTGTTAATCTCTTGAGATTTGCCAGGAGTAGGATTAGCTCATTAATAAGATGGGGTGGCCGGTCTGAGCTCTTAACACTGTGGGATTCAACCCAGGCACAGGCATTATGAATGAGCTGCTGTCTCTCTGAGGATCATTAACAAATGAATATAGTGCTGCCTCACTGGCCTTATTTCAAAGAAATCGGAAGTGGCTGTAGGTGTACCAGGGGTTAAAGGGAGGTATCTAAATTAGGGATTTTTTTTAAATTGGTGGCGACACACAGCTGGTGACTGTGCAGAGAGGGCAGATGCCCAACACATCTCAGAAACTATATCTTCACTCATGGAGGCAGGTTGTTCCAGACCCTGTTGAGGCTGCTCATAAATGTTGCATGTTTTTGCATTTTTTGTTGACGCCGCACCCCGGAACGATGTTGGCCAGTAAAATGTCTGTGTGGCCGGTGGATGTTTCCCATCCACTAGCCATAGTGGCTGGTGCATGGAAAAGTTAATTTCAAGCCCTGCGACACACTACATGAGTTGATTTCTGTATTGCATGAAATGGAATTAAATTTAAACTGGAAAAAACATATTCCATCACTATGGCAACCACGCAGACTACAGCAGGAGAGAGTAAAGTGGTAGCGGTGAGCTGAGCCTAAAAATAATTGGCTATTCCAAATTGGGGAGAAAATGATAAATAATTGGAGACTACTCAATTTAAATAAATAAATAAAGCAGTTGTGTTTAACAGTGAATGATTTGTTTAAGTGCAGTGAACTCTGAGGTAAACATTCTAAATTTAAAAATAAATGATTCGGCAGGCCTGGTCCTGATTAGAATTCGGAAGACGAATTAACAGTTTCCTAAACTGGTCAGTCGAACTCACTGGCACCATCTTTAAATAAAAGAAATACAAAACATATCACCCAAACACACTGAGAGAGATCAAACCTTTTGAAATGCAAATCTTTCTTTTACTGCCCGTTATCACACATATGCAGGACTTGTAAAATGAAAATCACCAAACAGCTGTGTGGCCATCTCAAATTCCAGAGGAAGTATGCACACACACACACACACACACACAGAGTCAGTGTGAAAATATGGAATGGACATCTAGTCAACTGCAGCAATGGCCGGATTTACACACAGTTTAGACACTCCAAATTCTCTCTCCACCGTCGTGACTTCTGCGAGGCAGCACGTACACAACACACACATTCCTCATGCTATAGAAAGTGCACATCTAAAGCAATGTACAACTTTAAAAGGGGGGGGGGGGATAAAATGCCTTCTCAGGCACAAAAGCCATACAATTGACCAAAAACTCATTTTCTTTGACAAAATAGTTGGGGTTTTTTTTTTTTTTTTTTGTGACACCATTTGTTCTACATTTTAAATGCTTGCCATTTGACTCAAAATGATAGTGGCTTTATAGGGCTGTCATTTAAGCCTCAAAATAGCAATCTATTAATTGTGCACACAAAACATAATCGTTTGAATAAAAATCGATGATTGTACTGCCCACACACATTTTCGGTCCATTCTTTTCCCCATCGTGATAATTTTAATATCATTGCAGTTCAATAGAAGCTTGTGCATAAGCCCCGATAGCTTCAAAAGAAGAAAAAAACAACAAAAAAAAAAAAAACACAACATTCGCAACAAGCCTAAAGCATGTTTAACATACCACAGGGGTGTTACTAAAATATTTATTCCAAACAGATTACAGTACTTTGGAATGTAATCTATCTAAATTAAAACATGAGTTTATGAAAAACATCTTTTATACTCAGTGACAGCTGCAAAATCACATATTGTATCTTGTTAATACTGTACCAGCTAACCTTCACTATCTGTGAAAACACACAATGCAGAAATCCCTGCCTAAAACATAATAATAACTGATTTACTTATCACAACACGCACACCCACTATAGGTCAAGCTGATTGTTACTCCAAAATTGCGTTTAACATTACCGATTGTTTATTTATTTATGATTTTTTTTTTTTTTTAACACTATTGAATATTGTATAACAGTTCATTTTGAAACTCCAAAGGACAAACTATACAGTCAGTTTTCTTCAATGTGCACAATTCACAGGCTGTTTGCCATGAATACAATTTTGTCTGATAATGTCTGACACTATTTATGAATGTGGACCAATAGACCTTAATATTGTTAATAATAATTGCTACATAGCAGCCATAAATTACAATAAAAATATATGGAGTTGAAGAAAAGAGATTCACATGTGAGCTAATAAGCATCACACACTACATTCAGTTTGATTTGTTGGAGCAAGATTATCCAGGATTGCTCATTGTTTTTAAAAGCATGATTAGGGATGCAACTTTTATGATTTTCCCAAACCAAAACCAACATAATCCCAAACCAACGACAATAACAAAGATAAAACCAAGCAGAAACTGAAACCCAATTTGTATGATGAAAAGTGTTGGCAGTCTGAGCACTAAGCCTGCAGCATTTCCGGGAACCCATCGCACACTTTGCTGCACGAAGACGGTTCATATTAACATACCCTAACTTCTGATTTATGTTACCATATTCAAATTATGACAAGACTTCCCTGATGGATTCTGACAGCCCTCAGTAGCGATAACCGCTGCTTCACACACACTGGTCTGGCTATATAGGGCTGTTTTCTTGTCACGCTTCTGAAACAGTTTGCGATGAGAGGTGCTGGTGTTCGTATAAGCAGGCATACATCACACTTAGCATTTGTACCCGAATTTAACATTTTGTCAAAAAACTGCTGGATGAGTTGTACCAGTGTTAACAAAATGAAAGCAAATTAAAAAGTATTACAGATTTAACCAAAAAGTAAATTTCAGGTATCTATCACATTAATGTCAACCTTCATCTACAGTACGACATACTGTAGTCCCCTCCCAAATTATGACCAAAATCCAATTTATGGCCCTGGGGGTATTTCACAAATGTGGATCTGGTATATAAAAATGATTACCTTCAGGTACTTCATGGATGGATATTACCATGAGAAATGCTATCAAATCAGTTCTCTCAACGACAAATAATAATAATAATCTGTATTTTTATATAGCGCCTTTCATAGTGGACCACCATCACAAAGCGCTTAACAAGATACGAGCTAGGGTGTGTGAACTATGCATCAGCTGCAGAGTCACTTACAAGAACATCTCACCCGAAAGATGGAGCACAAGGAGGTTAAGTGACTTGCTCAGAGTCACGCAATGAGTCAGTGGCTGAGCTGGGATTTGAACCGGGGAAACTCCTGGTTACAAGCCTATTTCTTTAACCACTGGACCACAGAGCTTCCTTACATGCAAAACGTGCTTATGAAGGTTCACACAAAAAAGCATATGCAACCCACTCCCAAATATCAACAAATTGTTACATGTCAGATAGATTACTTGTGGGATCAACATCCCTGATAAAGCTGAAGTATATTAACACATTTTAATACCCATTAACGTGTGTCTTACATGCAGACGTCAGAAATGCTAAATATTACCATGCTATAAATCGGCATGACCGTGTATTTGATAAGATTGACAGCACATTAGACCTGGATGAAGATATTCTTCTGGACACGTGTGGCAGAGGACAAGGCATCAAGGTGCACAATGTCAGTCCAGTCATCGTCACTGCTAGCGACATCAGACACAACAAAAATCACAGAACTGATCCACAAAGGTGAAAGCATATTTAACCAGTTCCTTGCGGTGTTATTAATTACATATTAGTAATCAACCAATGGCAGTGAAGTATTTTCTCAAAATTCCAGTACATCTTATCCCATGTACAGATCATCCTGTGCATAGAACACCTCACCGAATTTCAACGTTCAAAAATCAACACACACACACATACCTGGTACCTTTGTAAAATGGATCCTCTTATTAATTTCACTCCTTTCTCAAGTTTTGATAAACTTAACACTATTTTTTCTGAAGAAAATATTACTGAAATCCCTAGACTAAATAGTCTATAAATAATCTCACCACGACACAGCACCTGCAGGGGTGGGGTAAAAGTTATGTTTGATTGTATAAAGTTAATGTGTCATGGGTAAGGTATGAGTTGCCGTACAAGAGATTATTTCGCACAGTTTGAGCAGCCAGAACTGCTCACCTTTGTTTTGCGTGACCCTCGCCCAAAATGACATCTCTAGTAAGAGACACCTTACGCACATCATATAAAACGTATCGTATAACTCCGCTATTTACAGGATAGCCTTGCACTGAAATAAGGTAAGAAACTAAAAATAAAATACATCAATAAAATACAGAAACACATTCCGAACTCTGCTGTATTTAGAGAAAATCACAGATTATTCCTAGATACTAGACAACATTACTAGGTTAAATAAATCAGATCAAGGCAATACAGCATGGAATGCAGTGAAGCATTTTCAGCTTGCAAGAAAAATCAACATCCAGAAATATGATTTTAATAATTATATATATATTATATATATATATATATATATATATATATATATATATATATATATATATATATATATATGTTAAATAAATTTTTAAATGTTTGACTTCCTGAAAGAAAGTATCAATTATAAAAATATTTACAATCACTTTACAGTCCCTGCTGTTTTTTCTGCTTTAGCACCCTAACCTGCAAGTATACAATTTCTCTTTATAAAGAGCATACTAAAGAACCAAAGCTTCAAAACATGCTGTGTGTATTTAAGTTTGGCGTGCCTGTTTATGCTAAAAACCAGCACTGCTCAAACTGCAATGGTAAGCTTAAATTACGGGTGTGGTGGCAATTCAATGGTTCTTATAAAAATGTCATAAACACAACGGTTCAGACAGAAGTCCTAAGGATGAATATTTATCAGCAAAAAACCAAGACTAAAATATCATTTTACAATACACTCAATTGGTCTAACCATCCATAAAAGGTTGACATTATATATTGTAATTACAATTATAATAATAACAACAAGGAAGGCAAACGGTAAGTTGGCTGCTTAGCTATTTGCTATTTTACCCGTAAGAAAAAAATAAAAATCTTACTTACTCAAAAGCCCCCCACCCCCATAAAAACGTTTCAAACTTCCAAATCAAATTAAACAAAATAAAGAAAAATGTTCTATTGAAGAACCAGACTAGAGACATTTTGCTCTGAAAGAAAACACATATTCATTTAACACTTTCTTTTAAAAACGCAGCATTTATTCTCCAAACGGCTAATGCCCAGAAATAAAAGAAACATAAGTACACCTAACAAGTTTTATGGTGCAATACATTTTAAAATGTTCACCATAAACTGCAGTCATCTACTGTATTCAACTTAATATTAAAATGATAAAATCACAGCCTTCCGACCTCCATCCACATTTTTAAAAGCATTAAATGCCAAAAAATGCTCAGCTCTAGATATTAAAACAGGAAAAAGCCACTGAATGAAATTGTTAGGACTGAGTATCACCCCCCCCCCCCCCCCCCCCATGGATAATCTGAAATTAAGTATAGGCATCAATGGTCATAAATCAAGCACCTACTGCATTAGAGAAAAAAAATTAACATGATTGAATAAGGGGGTTTTAAAAATGCTGAGAATGACTGCTGTCCATTCTGCACTTAAAACTACTGACTGTGGCAATTTTCTCTGCAAGTCAGGCTAAGCTGACCCAGTCGCCACATTATAAAGAAGTCATTAAATAATTGCATACCGCCTGTATTTTCAACCATAAATACAAAGCCATTACATTGTGTCATAAGAGGATTAACCCTAGATTCGGTGTTGGTAATAAGACTCTGTTGTATTTATTTTATTAACATTTTGAAAATACCCAATTTCAGCGTTCTTATTATCCACACTAGCTGTTTTTATATCACTGTCCCCCTACCAGACTTTTTATAAAACAGCTTTTTTTATCCTGCATCTCCACTCACTTTGGGGGGGGGGGGGGTTGAGAAGTAGATCTGGTTAGCCTGATTATCAAGTGCTGAATTTCAATCAGACCCTCATGATCAAAAACCCTGCATAACTGTAGCGTCAGAGTGGGTCATAATATCATTCTGTGTATGAAATTAACAGAATTGAAATATACATGTTCTACAAGACCGAGAACTTAAATACGGTATGTCTCGTTTCTTACTTTTTTATGTCCCTGAATGGGCGACTAGAGACCAATTTATATTTAAATAAACTGTAAACCTAATTCACGACAATATATTTAAGCTTTGGTTAAATCAATCAGACCTGGGGCCTGTTGTCTATAACACTGCACATATTCATTCCATTGAGCAATCCGACACCCCCTCAGAGGAGTTTCTGAACTGTCACACATCGTAGAGCCCAACTGATTGGGACAACCTCACATTTCTGTCTTAAAAATATATATATATATGAATCTATTAAATTTATATAAAAAATTATTTTATTGTTATTTATTTTTTTTATTGTTAAGGTTTTCAAAGACTAAAACAATCACACAACACACAGATAAGAGTTGCCAATTTCAATAACCCATTTACTTTTGTCCCACATAGTTCTTGGGCAACTTAATTGTTATCACTGTATCAACAATTTTGATTTAAAAAACAACGAAAATACCAGATTACGTTTTTGAAAAACCTGAGGAAAAAAAAAAAAAAAGAATCCTAAAACACAAAATAATAAAAAAACTGTCATAGGGCCCTACTCATGGTACATGTACTTCAATGCCTGTGGTTCTATTGCAACCAAATGGAAAACATAAATAAAAGAGAAACATGCCCTCAGAGTAGAAGACACCCCTTCAACTATTGCTTAATGTAGAACGTGTGTTACTCTAATTCACGACAGCCCTCTTAAAATGATCTGAATTAAACAAACGTGTGGTTACACCACTCTTATTCTGAAAAGAAATGCAAAGATATACACATTAGCATATGAGATTATTTTACATTGAGTGGAGTTATCGTTCCTATACTACAGTCTTGATCTTTTCCTAGACCAGCTTACAGGTCTGCAGTGTTGGGAGTCACGGACAACTAGGGTTATATATATAAAAAAAAAAAAAAAAAAAACACGCAACTTGTACCTGTAGGAGACAAAAGCAGATACCGTACGTCTGAAAATGTGAGACACAGTTGCTGCTTTCAAGTTTCAGCTGGCCTGTGACATTTCTGATCTGAACGCGTTAAATATTTAGGGCTGTCATCACACAAAATTCTCTGCAAAGTACAGCACAGCACCTGAGGCATGTTTACAGTTGCTGAGAACAGTAGCTCACCAGCTGTAATTTCTCAAGTCTCTGGGTGCGAGACCTCTGTTTGCTACCCCACCACCTCTTGCCATGGTTGACTGACAGCAGGGCATGTAGGAAGCAGAATGATTGACTGATGACATCACCACTGATGTGCGCCCAACTCTTCCATCAATCTGAAGAATTCCAGGTTGGCGACGTAGTAGAGTATAGCCGAGCAGATGGGTCTGGATACAATACTACAATATAACGCATCCACAAACTCTACAATGCAGCAAGACATTTTTCCCAGGCTGTAGACATCTATACACGCTGCATCATTAACGCACACATTTACTCCTATTTTTTAACCCCCAAAATCTGTTCCGGGTGTTAAAGTTTACATTTCTTGGCAATGGCAGGTATTCGTTTTTGCACAAGTTCAGGTGCAGGTGTGCCCCTTCACCGCATAGGGAAAAAAAAACAAGTTAAAATGAGTAAGGTAAGCATGACAGGCAGGGAATCTATGTGGTCAACATACTGTAGTCAGTGGCTGTTCTTCTATACAAGCTTGACAGATTGTGCTTTATGTTTTCATCCTGCAGCAACACCCTTGTGAAGCCACCTTGCATTGCTGATGTGGAAAGAACAGAGCAATGAAACCTGGGAGACAGAGGTACAAAACCTAGTCATTTTACAAACATGGCATCCTTTAATATGCTTAGAAATGCTTTTTCACAGCAGCAGGGAAAGATGTTATAAATGCTACTTAACAGTTTATAATTATTTTTTTATAAGGAAGTGAAATGTATGCCTTTCAGATAAGGAATTAGGAAATTCCACAACCATGCCAAATACACAGTGCATTAAGACAGCTTCAATTACTGATTGATATGAACATATCAATCACTGGGTACAAAAAGAACCAGCTAACAAATAGCTTTAGAACTACAGGTGGCTGTTGTATTGAAAAGCCCTAATGAATCACAGAACGTATGTGTGATCTCAGTTGTAGTACAAGAAGTACACACATTACTTTTGCCAAATGCCTAAAAAACACAGATGCAGTCAGCAAAAATAACATTCAGGCAAAAGTACAAAAACAGAGCTTAATTAAAATACTTGGTAGGTTTGCTAAATCCAACAATTAAAGGGATACTCAATATTGTTGAAGGTTATTGTATGTTTTAATCAACTTTATCATTTAGAAAATAAGACGAATAATTAGTGAAACTACCATTTGGTGAAGTTTGTTACTTTTTGCATTGTAAAGCTAACAAACATATATAAAAAAGTACTTAGCATGTACATTTTGGGGTGAAATCTATTTTTCTGAATTTAGTCATTGGTGTGCAGATGTTTCCAACCTGTGGTCTGAAATTAAACCCAAGGTAGGCAGGTCAAGAGTGACAGTAGGCAAAGTATCAAGCCATTTTCACAAAGACCAAATTATTAATCTGCTACACTATACACACACAACATACAAACTTGTGCCCCTAACCCAATATTATCTGACAGAACTTGCTATTCAATCATACAAGTCTCGTGCTGAAATGAGTCAGACAAGACATGCACACAAAGTTAACACCTGTCAATTGCCCACCAAAAGTTCACAAAAAGAAAGAGTTACAAAACCGGTAACTACTAAACTCACAAGTGTTGAAAATTATAATACACAGCACACTGAACATAAAAAAACATAAGTACCAAAGCTCAGGCACTAGTATGTTTGCTAGTTGTTAAGAAAAAGCTGATGGTACTGTAGCCCCTCATGACTCTCTA